>NW_007726475.1:600091-667921 GCF_000696425.1 Galeopterus variegatus
TAACATATAAACACACACATACACGCACATACAATCAAATATTATTCAGATATAAAAAAGAAGAAAATCCTGACATTTGATTCAACATAGATAAAAACAGAGGGCATTATACTAAGTGAAATTAGACAGAGAGAAACAAATTCTATATAATGCCATTTATGTGTGGAATATTCAGAAATTGAATTCATCGAAACAAATAGTAGAATAGTGGTTGACAGGGACTGGAGCGAAGGAGAATAGAGAAGATGTTGGCCAAACGGTACAAGCTTTTAGTTACAAAAATGAATAAATTCTAGGAATCTAACATGGTGAATATATTAATAATACTACATCTTATACTTGAAACTTGCCAGGAGAGTAGATATCCTCATCCCAAAATAAAATAAAAAATAAGGTAACTTATGTGAGGTGATGGATTTGTTAACTAACTTGATTGTGGTAATCATTTCACAACATATATGTGTATCAAGGTATCATGTTGTATACCTTAAATATATACAGTTTTATTAGTCAATTATGTCTCAATAAATTTTAAAAAACAAGAATGGGAATGAAATACACACACACGCAAACACACACACACATCATTAATGTATCACAGTAATTTATTTCAATTAAGATTATCACAATGACACTGTCTTGGTTATTGGGCATGTCATGATGGTTCTTCTTGAAATGTTCCAGTGCAAGATTGTGAAATTGTAGTCAGTTTGCCTGATTAATTTATGAATAAAAATAACTTATTGTGAGATACCTTTTCCCTCATCGTTTTACTATATGCCACTATGAATATATTATTTTCCAAAGTTAAAAATATAACACATATAAATATAGAATGATCATATGTCAAAATGAACAAACAGAAGATGACACAGCTAATTTCAAGCTTACTTCAGAATAAGGGATTATGTAATACAAAGATCAGAAAATTATGTTTCATAGACTAAATCTAGCCACTTACAATTTTTAAATAAAGTTTTCTTGAAACACAGTCACATCCACTTTTTTATTTATTGTCCATGACTGCCTTTGAGCTACAATGACAGAGTACTTGAGGCAGAGATATAAATTCTGCAAAACAGAAAATATTTATTTTATGAACCTATGTAGAAAATTTGTTGACTCTGATATAGTACTTCAGGGAATTATTTAAAAAGGAAAGAGCAAAGAATATCAGGGTTCGGTGACATACAAAACTGGTTATGTCTTACAGGACAATAATACATAACCTTTTTGGTTATCTTGACTATTGGACTGCAGTCTACAAGTTAACATTTAACTTCACACCACCTGGGTTCCAAGAAAATAGTAAATTACAGCATGGAATACTAGTACCTACTCCTGAATCATTAAATAGTTCTTGGATATGCTTATTAAACATTCCCTCAATAGGTCATTGAAAAGATATAATGCACTTTCTTTTCATTTCCAATTTTGGGATAATTTTTCTTAATACTACTGAAGTAAAAAAAATCAATCAGTCCAAATGTAATCTTCTGGTTTCTACTCTGCTATCTAATCATATCTCTGTCCTGAGATATGATTGTTTTTGAAGGTAATTGCTAAGGCACATACAAACTGTATAGTGTCTTAAAAAATTCCATAGAAATGATTCTCACTTATGGTTATATTTCTCCAACCCTGGGACTGTGATATTACCTTTATACCTCTGGCATTTATTTTATTCTTCAAAATATTATATAGCTATTTGCTTCAGATAAGTTTCTTTTATTAGACTATAATATACTTTGCATTATAGCAGAGCCCACTGGTATTACTGATTGCTGCTCATTAAATTAGGTAGATCATGGAAATTGGCTTATTTTTATAGGTTATTTTTATTTTTGTAAATAATCCTACATCATATGAATCAGTATGAGATTTTTGTAAACAAATAACATGAAATTCTCAAGTCTCTCTTCTATTTTTTTTTTTTTTAAGTCAAGGTTAAATTTATTTGGAAACCTTTAACATGCTCTCTAGATATTATTCTATGAGATTTTTGTAAACAAATAACATGAAATTCTCAAGTCTCTCTTCTATTTTTTTTTTTTAAGTCAAGGTTAAATTTATTTGGAAACCTTTAACATGCTCTCTAGATATTATTCTCCCACACCAATTGTAAGACCATTTTATTGTCTTCTTGCTACCAACAGAACTGGAGACATTCCAATAGTGTCTTTTTTATTATCAGTTCTAAGGCAGTAAATAGGATTTGACTCCCTTTGTAGTCCTGAATCAAATGCTACACTGGCAATTTGCTATTTTCAACTGATTATTTAGCTTTTGATATGACATGTATTTATGTATTGAAGTATCTATTGTTGCCAGTAATATTCCACTGTTATATCTGATCATTGTTTCTGCAAATGTGCTAAATTCGGTAAGTAAGAGGACATTTGCTTTTGTCAAAAAACTTTTTTTTCATACAAGTATTATAATGCATTCAAATCCCCAAACCATCAAAATATAATCCCAAATCCCAAATCCCATAAAGTAAAGAGAGGATAGAGTATTTAGAACTTTAAGGATCTTTTAAAATACATAATGTAGAGTATCGAATTTTAGTGTACATAATAATTATGTGGGATGCTTGCTATCATGCATATGACAGGAATGTATCTATACAGATTTTAAGATTAGAAGTCAGCAATATATTCATGAATCTCCATTGAAAAAAGTACTCTAGAAGAATATATCTCAAGGAAGTTGTCTGACCTCAAATTGATAAAAATGCTCTGAAGTATGCATTTTTACTGCAGGTCTCTTTTAAAATCTTAGAACAGTGTATAAAGTATATTTTTCTCCTTATAAGGAGAGTGATAAACATTTCTAATTTTAGTTATTTTTAAAATACTGAATTTTACACACCTATTGAAGTGGTAAGTCTTTCAAATGAATCCTTACCGTAACTTAAACAATTGATCCAATCTGTATTCCCAAGTAGGGAACCCAGAAAGTGGAATCCTTTGTTCAGTTGTGTGGGTAAAAGTAGGAAAACCAGAACGATTCTTCTTTCACCTGTGGTCCTGTTTAGTGTTGATGGAGGGTGAATATCAAGGTTAGATTGTTTCTAAGGTGGACCATTATTAATTAGGTCTAATTAGAACAGAAATATCAAGGTTAGATTGTTTCTAAGGTGGACCATTATTAATTAGAGACTGAATGAATGAATTTATCAAGTAAGGGGATAAGAATCAGAAGCAAAATCTAGGCAATACAACACGCGGGCTTAAACAGAGGAGAGTGAATTAAGAATAGGTAGATTGATTGAATAAATTCCATTGATATAGAAGGTCGTATAGTACAGAGAGTTTAGGGTGTGCTATATAATCTGTTCATGTATAGAGAGTATCTTTTCAGATATCCATGGTTGAAAATTCTTCAAAACAATTCAATATAGTACATACAGAAATTTTCAGCTGTCTTACATTTTTTCAAGGTGTATAATTTGAATAGAAAATTTTGTAATGCTATAGAAGTTTCTTTAAAAATGTACCTTGAGGCAACTAGGAGGGGAGGAGAAAGATACTACATACAGTGGTTTTAAAAAGGAATGAATCACATCAGATTTCTTAACAGAAAGTAAATAAACTATAAGAAATGAAGTAACATCTACAAGGTACTGAAAGAGAGAGAGAGAGAGAGAGAGAGAGAGAGAGAGAGAGATGTATGCTAGAGAGAGAGAGAGAGAGAGAGAGAGAAGAAATAAACTGTTAACTTAGAATTCTATACCCAGAAAAGTATCTTTCAAAAACTATGGCTATTATGGTTTTCTGGACAAAGAAATCCCGAGAATATACTTTGCCAGGATACCTGAACTATAAGAAATATTAAAATAAGTACTACCAGCAGAAAACTCATGGCACCCAAAAAACTGGTATGTACACAAATAAATGAAGAACGCTACTGTAAAAAAATAAGGCAAACATTAGAATTTTTTATCTTAGTTTAAGTGCTCTGAAAGATAACTAAGAACCCAAAGGAAGAAAAAAATAGCACCAATATGTTTTGGAATACATAATCATGTAAAAGTAATATGTAAGACTGCTCTGGATTGTACTCTCTAGCAGAGTAGATCTCAGAAAATTTATTTAATATTCTTTGCTTGAGTTATCTTGTCCTTAAAATGGAAATGATAATGGTACCTACTACACAGGACTGTTGTCAAAATAAAATGACTTAAAGGTAAATATCTTAGAGTACCCTGTTATGCCTAGTAAACATAATAAAAAAAAAAATCATTACTATTACCAATGTTTATTGTCTTATCATAGTGAGTAAAAAGTAAGATTGAGTCAAAGTATGTTGAAGACCATGTTATAAAAGCCAAAAATACTTAATAGGATACACGTTTTCCACTAAAATAAGGGTTTCACTATTACCATGATTACTTGGGTTTGCTTTTTATAAAACTATTTCAAGGCCCCACTTCTGTTAACACTGAATTAATAGGTCTAGGATAGATCCCCTAAGTTTTAAAGAATAGCGTGCTTAGCTGATTAGGACAGTCTTTCATTAATAAAAACACCAAACTTCCAATAGATCGAGAGCCATGTTTATTTTTTATCATGTTTTCCCTAGTTTCTACCATATTGCTTGACACAAAACAAGCAAACACTAAAAAGTATTATTACTTTTTGAATATTTGCTTTAAATATTGTAATGGAGAGAAAGAGAAAGGGAGAAATACTTTTTGAATATTTGCTTTAAATATTGTAATGGAGAGAAAGAGAAAGGGAGAAAAGAGAAGAGAGAGAGAGAGAGAGAGAGAGAGAGAGAGAGAGAGAGAGAGAGAGAGAGAACGGGATACCTGTACAAACAAGATTAAGTTTACATAGGAAAAAATCAGTATCGTAATATCAACACACATTCACCTATACACCACCACCACCACCAACAGAAAATAAATGTTGACAAGAACAATAAAATGGCCAAGTTCTAACATTATACACTAGGGAGTATAGACCCAAGGCCCAAGTGACCCCCAAAAACTGGATTACTCATAAAAACGTGCTGTATGTTTCAGTGATCAGCTGAAATAAAATTCAGAATGTTTTACTGAAATGCTGCAGTAAACATATTTTCTCTGGAATTTCATCAGAAGTCTTTTTTTATAAAATAATAAAACTATAGGGGAAATGTAGAGGATAAGGAAAAGCTGTATATGAAAGCAGTTATATTTCTCAGACAGGCTGAGACTTAACCAAATAAATACAACATTTAAATTATTGTAATTTTGACAAAACTGCCTTATCATACACCTGTATAAATTAATCTCCTCGGCTGTGCTAGATCTTCCTATTTTAAGATCCATTAGCATTCTGTCCTTCCTTTCAAAGCATTCACTATACTTTACAAATTATTTGATAGATGTCTTCTTTGACAAAATGCTAGTGAAATGTATATAGAAAATGTAAATATTTTATTCACCGCAGTATCTCCAGCTCTAACACGGTGTTGGTACATAGTAACTTCTAAATAAATATTTGCTAAATGAATAACTGAATAAAGAATGAATGGTATTTATTACTAGAATCTTCAGTTTTTATAAGTGAGGTCAGACAGCCCATATGTGGTAGGGATTGACTTCAATGAAAGTGACTTTTTCAATGATCCTAGAATTCTTTGGCTATATTGTGTTTTAATTATGGCTTAATTGACACCTTTATTAATGTTCAGAAAATTAATTTGGATTTAGAATTGGAGTCTTTTAGAAGATTTTAATGTGTCTACAAACACATGAGGGAAATGGTTTTGGCAGCAGTATTTGATGAGGATGAGAGAAATGAGCCAAAGGAATCATCTGTCCAGCTCAGTTTTTTGTGAATAAATCCAATTCCTCGGGCATAAGACAGAGTGAAGGCTGAGCCATGGGATTCTTTAGAAAGACCTGAAAATTTAGGCAATTTGGCAAAAATTTAAAGAAACTGGCTCAACCCTCTGTGGAAAGTAGAACCAATCTATCAAGAAACTGTCGATGAGTGGCCAAAGCAGATCTGAGTAATGAAAAAGAAAAACCTTTTCTGCTATGTAGGAATGAAGCAGTAACTACTACCACTAGGTACAGGCATAGTGGTGGTTTCATAATTATAGACTCAGATGTTTATTAAGTTACTCGTTTTCAGATTCATTTATTACTTTAGAAAAATAAAACATACAAAAATGATTGAGCTTTTATTGTGTGTAAGGAACTGAATTGTATAAAAAAAAATTAATTGAATTGGATGTCTGTTGTGACATTGCAATTTTGCTGAGAAAATTATATATATATTTGAAAAACACAATCCCAGGTAAAGCTATGTACCACAAGAAAATTATATTTGGGTCTATGGAGTTAAGAAGTAGTAGAATTAATGGTGCATATCACTGCATATGCTCCTGCGCAAGTTGATAAGATGCATCTTTTCCATCTACTTTTTTTCATGTTACAAAGGACTTTGACAATATCACTTAAGAACTGATTTACAGATTCATAAAATGTTACAACAGGAATGAACCTTAGAGATTACCCGTTCACCCCTTGGTTACAGATTTCTGTGACATTGAATTAGCATTAAACTGTCTGCTGGTAGTGCCTCACTCACATTCAGATAGCACTCAGGCTGTGGGGATCTGATCATTAATGGCTGCATATATTCTACCAAATTCCTGCCTGTGAAAGAATTTCAGTTAGGCAATGGAAATGATCTTGGTCAGAATGAAAATTTGGGAGAAAATAATTTTGTATTAGCAATCCCAAATTATCCTTCCTCCCCACACTCAAAATAAAAAAGCAATATTTGTACCCAATTGTATAGGTCTCTGTTGCATATATCTTATAAATTGAATGATTTACTTTGCTGTCATAGACAGGAAACTGCAGAGACTTGTCTCCAAAAGTTTTTGTTTTGTTTTGTTTTATTATAATCAACTTATTCAAAGTACTGTGTGTATGACACTAAAGAAGTTACAGGAACATGAATGTCACTGAAAATCTGTATATATTATTGGTCAATTTCCAAAGAAGAAATTATAAACATTTTTTTAGATGGAAGTCTGAATATGACAGGAGTTTGATGTGATTATATTTTTGGTATCCTCTTTGTAATTTAAAAAAGTTAATACATAAAGTCTGTCCAAAATAGAGACATCATAAGAGTGAGAAAAATAGCAAAATATGACAGGGAGAAACAACTGGAAGACCCCTAGTTGTTTATCATGCCTTGGTGTAGACATGATGAACTATATTTAAATACTAAAAGTGCTGTCATTTGAAGGAATAATTCAACTCAAGGCAGTTGACTGAGGCAGCAGTTGAGGGCAAAACTAAAATCAATAGGTCAAAGCTATGAGAAGCCAAATTTAAAATCTCAGAAAATGAGGTGAGCTGCCTTAAGAAAGAGCTACTTCCGAATCACTGCAGAGAATGCAAGAAAGACATTAAGGTGAAATGTATTAAAGGCAGAATGTATGCATAGCACAGGAAGTAGGGCTAGATATTTTCTAATATGCTTTCATATCTGGAGATTCAATAATTCTGTGAATTTTCAACAGCTGATAATTTAAACTTCTTTCAATTGAAATGAAGGCAGAATACATTTTACTGTTCAAAATTGCTAGTTTTCAATTTTCATCTACAATGAAAGAAAAATCACTCATGCAAAATCTCTTATAATGGATTTGGAGAAAATATTCATGCTGAATTCTATACATGCGAATATGATATTTTCTTTTGCCTTGCTCTACTCTATATACATGCATACATATATACACACACTCATACATAAATATATACATATATGTGTGTATGTAAAGTTAAACAAAGTAGTTTGACGTGAATAATGTGACCAATTATACCTCAGCAGATCTCCTCTTGATGTGGAAGTTTTATTTATATACATAATATGATTAATTGGGAGAAAAGAGCTATGTTCCTTCCTTTGATTATCAAAGAAAAGAAAAATGTGGATTTTCTCCTAGAAAAGACAAGATTTGTTGTTTCAGTTCCATTCAGAGAAGAGGACTTGATAAAGCAAAATGCCAGTCTAAGCAATAACCAAACTTGGCCAAGACAGTAGCAACAAGGTGGACAAAGCTTAGCAGTATTTCCCCTGACAACATCTCTTACTTATTAGTTCAAGTAAAATATTGGATATTGTTACTGCTGGAATCATGAAGATGTGAAAAATAATACACATTACACTAAAAAAGAAACATCCTAAAAATAATTATAGTAATAATTAATATTAACCTACCTATTAATTGAATGTTTTAATGCATGCAAATTATAAACAACTCTAATACACATTACACTAAAAAAGAAACATCCTAAAAATAATTATAGTAATAATTAATATTAATCTACCTATTAATTGAATGTTTTAATGCATTCAAATTATAAACAACTTACATTGTTTTTCAAACTAAAGTCATTGAAAATTACACCTTTATGATTATACCTCTATAATATCTCATACTTACTTGCACATGTAATTCTTATTGTGGTTTCAAATAAGTAAAATTATTATTTCAGAGCTGAAATTAATTGCCTAAGCTTTACCATAGCAATGTCTAATAGCATTCTTATAAATCTAAAGATATGTTTGAATATTTTCTGTGTGTAAGAAAATTGTGAAAACATCAAGTAAAATTTGTCAATTTTTAACAGCTCAAAAATAGCCTAAAGAAGATAAAATAGGACAATATTACCCAGCACTTCTACACTGACCTTACATCAAAGATCAGAATAGAAATCTGAGTCTCAAAAATTAACATGGCAACTACAAAACCGAACTTCGAACTGCAATCATTTCAGCTAGTGATTGACTTCTCTATGAACACGAAAATAATGCAAAACATTAGTTTAGGGAGGAAAAATCTTTTTGGTCATTACAAGATCTATTTCATCATTAAAAAAATGGCAATTCCTATAACTTTCCAAACCACAGCTATAAAGGAACATTCAGGTAACTCAGGTAACATTACCTGCTTCTTCTTTACCATGTTTTCAACTATAGAAAATAGTTGAAAACCCACTGAAGCTAAGATGTGACAACAACAAAAAATAAGAAATGGCGAACATTGATTCTGAAAAAAATCACCTATTTGTTTAGAAGATAAAGAGTCACACTGTAATTTAAACTCTCATACTTTGGCCCAGTTCATTATCAAGTGCACTTCCCAAAACAAAAGCATATGAAAAAGCTCTCACAACCAAGTATTAAATTGGGTGCAATAGCAGATACCACAAACTCAAGCACAGTTTGAAGTTAAAGTGCTAGGAAAATGAACTTTTATACCAGGAATCAGCAAGCTATTGCCCATGGGCCAGCTGCCTTTATTTGTTAATAAAGTTGTACTGGAAAACAGCCATGTCCTTGTGTTTACATACTGTGAATGGCTGTTTCTGAGTTGTGACAGGGACCTGCTGGCCTGCAAAGCTGAAAATATTTACTATCTGGTCCTTTATGAAAATTTCTACCTCTGCTTTAAATAACATTAACTTAAATAAAGTACAGTGAGTGACACATGCACAGACACATACAAACTCACTTGTTCACATGTATGGAAAACATAACATTTTGTGGTTTACAGAAACCTAAGACTATCAGAGGATGGTAGGGACAATTATCCTTTTCCTATTGACTCTGCAGAACTGCAAAGATATCCACAGTGCAAACCCCTATACCATACATAACCCTTTAAAACTACTTCAACTATGCTTGTTTCCCTGTTATTCTTCCTTTATAGTTTTCTCACCTTTATTTACTCCCTATTTGTGGCTGAGTATTATAATTGGAAATTGAAATGCCAGTGAATCTTATTGCCAAATCAGACTCACAAGAATTGGAGATCCTACTGAATATCAACCTATATTAATAATTTCAAGCATAGAGGTAATCACAAGGCACAGGCAAAGCAAAGAGAGGTCTGGAATGTCAAAATAGCTCCCCATGTACTTATTTTCCCTCACATTAGAACACATTTTGGCCCAAAGTAGCATATGCAGTCTCTCAGTGATGCATGTACATATCACACAGAAAGAAGCTATTTTGGTTATAAAGCATTACCATTTATACACCAAAAGTTCAGCCTTTGTGGTATTTTCCTGGTAGACATTAAAACCACAGATTTAAATAAATCTTGCTAAAAGCATACCATATAGAGGGATTCTTTAATATTAAGTACCATAAAGGTTTTACATATTGTGTGTTTACCAGCAGGTTTGTCATGGGCTTATTTAAAGAAGAGTTGACATTACTTGGTTTTCTATCTTGGTCATACCCCCATAAAGCAGGTAATAATTTGGAATCCTTCTGATAATCCTTCATTTACAACAATGCAAGCTATAGTTTTAAAAGTAAGAGTAAATGTATTGGCTATGCAAATCCAAATTGGGAACTGAGAAGGATCCTAGTAAAAAAATGTAAAAGTGAAGCACACTGCAGTGACTTCCTGAATGCTGATTCAAACATAAATAAATATATTTCCAACTTTTTTCTAGCAAACTTTTACAGAACTTGTTCGTTCAAAACAAAGATGTTACCAGCAATCTGGAGAACAGTTCAATACAAATTGGACCTAAAACCTCTAAAAAGCTATTGAATAAAGACCAAAGGATTTCAAACAGCCTCACACCAAACACAAGAAGCACTGATCATTTGTGCATGTGTAGTGTCCAATTTAAAATGAGGAATTGTTTTGGATCTTGTAGATACAGACTCAACCATGAAAATAGCAGTTTTGCTCAATTGCCCTGAGAAAATGAAAAAATCCCTTGAAAAAATAAAAGATTAAGCCAGAGTGCTAGGAGCAAATTGTTAATAATTGTTATGGGAGTTGATTGGCTCATAAATGCTTCACTCTATCATTTTAACCACTTTCTTCTGAGGAAAGCAAAAGTCCCATAAAATAGTTTCTATTTAGTTACTAGAGCTAGTCTAGGAAGGCAAAATGCACTTGGGGAGAAAAATGAAGTTTACTTAATGCACGTTCACTAAAAAGAAAAAGCACAAGCAGAAGGACGAGGAGGTGGAGAAAGACAAATAAGGTCCCATAAAATAGTTTCTATTTAGTTACTAGAGCTAGTCTAGGAAGGCAAAATGCACTTGGGCAGAAAAATGAAGTTTACTTAATGCACGTTCACTAAAAAGAAAAAGCACAAGCAGAAGGACGAGGAGGTGGAGAAAGACAAATAAGAAGGGACAAATTCATCACTAAGCTGGCTCTTGAATGGTGAGACAGAGACAAGAACAATGGGAAAACCTAGGCTTTCAAGAATTTTTATTATAAGATTTTAGAGCAACATTATAATCAGGATCAAGATTATAAAGCAATTGCCTTCTGCTGTCTTCTATGACAATTATTAAAAATAACTGGGGCTGGCCAGTTAGCTCGGTTGGTTAGAGCATGGTGCTGGTAACAACAGGGTCCTGTACCAGCCAGACCTCAAAAGAAAAAAAAAAAAAAAGAGCTAACAAAGAAATTTCTGAGTATATAGTGCCACTGGGTTTTAGCTTGCTAGAATTGTAGTCCTAAGTGTAAGATGCCATTATAGTGAGAGTTCAGACTACTCGGTGTCCCAGCGCATAGTCTACACTATCACACACCTATAGGATATCCTTGAGCTAATTCCTCTACTGTTCCATTCCTCACCTTTCTCAACTCCATAAAGGGAAAATAATGGTTCTTATGTCTCAGAATTGTTCTTCTCACTAAATGGAATACTTTTTAATGGTTTCTAACATACAAAAAAAGCACACAAAAATGGTATATGATAGTATTATTACTAGATTTTATCATCTAAGGCATTGGAAGATACATTTCAATTTTGGAAATGTTTAAGTGTAAAAAAAAGGCTTCTTGATGAAGATGAACAATCACAAAGTAATTCAAAAATGAAAATATGGTTCTAGGTCAAACAAATTGGCCTAGAATTTTATAAAACTTGTAGATATCAGCAAGCAGAAAATAAAGATATAATTCTGTACTTGCATAGTTAAAATATTTTAATATTTTTTTTCATTTTAATTGTTTACAAGCTTTTGGATCAAGGCTTATAAAATAAATATCTTCTATAGCCTAAAACAACTTTAATGTAGACATCCTTCTGTCTTACTATAGCAACCATTTTACTATCTGTGTGTATCCATAACACCATGTTGTAAACCTCAAAGATAAACAATAAAAAATGTATTTAAAAAAATAAACTATTTTTTATGCTACTTAGGTGAAAGGGCTTAAATTTGTTCAATATGTAGAAATATGCATATTAAAAAAAAGCAAAATAATAGAAACAAAAAATATGAGCTCTCAGTCAAAACCGTAAATAATTGCCTTACTTTTTAAAAAATAGAGGTAGGAAAGATAAGGAAAAGGAATATAATTAGCATTAACTATTTGTTAGAATTTATGACTTCTTGCAAGGTTTTCCAAATTACAAATACCTTCTAACAAAAAGAATCTACAAGAAACAGTGTTATGTGGCAATCATTCAAAGAATACATTAAATGAAGATAATTATTTAAATATAACAGTATTATATGTGTCTCTGACTTGTCTCATTTTGTCATTTTAGGATACATATTTCAATTACAATGAAATATAATTCAAAAAAATCAGTATTGTTTATTCTTGTTTAGCAGAAGAAGCCTACAGAATAAGGTTCTGGTCCCTTGGCCAAGAGATATTCTCTGAAAAACCATCCAAAATTAGATCTTTCAGCAGTTTAATGAAAGGTTCTTTGTCGAACTAAAGGAATCACTGCAGCACTCATGTCATGGTGGGCTACAGAAACCAAGAAGTCCTATGGTCCAGCATTTACTACAATCACTGTTTCTGTACTTTTTTCTTTTTTTTTTTTAACAGAGGAAGATGTTATTTTCCTGAGAGTTATATTCAGTTGGGCTATTTCAGACCAAAGCAGTACATGGGGCTCCATGTATGTTGATTTTTAATGACTGTCTCTGCTGTCTCTACATAAACTGTATCCATGTTCTTTAAGTCAACCAAGGTTGGAAGGTGTTTAGTTTGGAGGTATTTGAACATCAATTACATGTTTGCCCTAGAACATGCTCATTCTTACAACAACCCAAAGCCTCGTGGTAGCTCTGTTCATTAGTGGGCGATGCATGTTCTTTCAATTATGCTGAGCCCTTTTGCCCTCTTCTTTCACTGATCAAGGAGAAGCCAACTAAGGTAATGAGAATTACTCTGGTCTTTGGAGTCTGTTCCTCTCCAAGGCTCCAATCATAGTTTTGAATATTACTGAAAGTTTTATCTTCAGAGTATTCCATGCTTGGGGGAAAAGAAGACCCTCAGCAAAGACGAAGCCCATAGTGGCTGTGATTGGTTTCCTCAAGCAAAGTTGCTTTGTGGTACCCCTGACATCCCAGAACTCCCTCTGTAATGTTTTAAAGCCCTTAATTCTTTGTGACCTGAAATAGTCTATATTATAAGCTAAATTCTGGGATTTAAAATGTTTCAAAAAACTCGAGAAACACTCAGTCCTTTTTATGTGTTCCCTTGTTCTATAAACTGTACAGACTACTTAGGTATACAGGAACATGTTACTGACAAACCTCCATTTTAACATCATCTGTACCAAAAAAATCTTTCCTCATGTAATTTGAAGGCTAATAACACAAAGTAATATGTTGTTTTAGCCCTTTAGGGCTGCTTTAACAAAAATACCATAGACTTGTTGCCTTATAAACAACAGAAATTATTTCTTACCTTTTTAGAGGCTGAGAAACCTTAGATGAAGGCACAGGCAGATTCACTGTCTGGTGAGGGTCTGCTTTCTCGTTTATAAACAGCTATTTTTTCTCTGTCTTCACATGGCAGAAGGGCCAAGGAAGCACCTTTGGGCCTCTTTTCTAAGGGCACTAATCCCATACATGAGGGTTTCACTCTTATGACCTAATCATCTCCTAATACTGTCACATTGGCAGATAGGATTTCAACATATGAAATGTGGGTAGACACAAACATGCAGTCTATAGCATATGTTTTCTGTCCTGTTACAAATAATGATACTTAAGTCTAATGTCCAAGAAGACAATAGGAAAGATAAACTAGGGTCAGACCTAGGCTATCATTTTATGCAGTCTTTAAATGTGGATGTGTACCAGAAGAGAAGGGCTAAGTGACTTCTCAAAGGAACATTTTTTTCAAAAGTATGTCATAGTTTAAATGCATTTTTTGACATGAAACAAATAACATAGATTCCGTTTACGTTCAGCTTCACTCTTTTCCTTTCTCCAAAATTGGTATTCAGAGGTCTCTGTAATGATCCCAGTTTTATCAAACTGTTTTTAGTTGCTCATGGCTGGCACTATAAAGCTCATACAAGCCTTGGCTAACCTTTCTTTAATAAATCACATGACTATCTTTAGGATTTTGATGTAAGTGCTAAAGTACGACTGAGTATTGCCTCTTACTGTTTCTAGATGTACAGAGGTGACATAACATTCCTTCATCAGTGTTTTATTAAGCTGCTCTTTTTTATCCTTCTTCCTCCCATACTTATGCATGTTAGCGATGCCTTATGATTTCAAATGTTTTGAGTTGCATCCTCAGACGGCATGGATATAAAATTTTTCATCTTGTTTTTTCAGCAACAATTCTCTCTCTCTTATTATTTATTTATATATTTATTTATTTATTTTCAAATTTCATTATACAAGTATGCTGCATCTCCATTATTGCCATCTAGCCCTTTGCTGGCTAAATCTTTTCCTTCTATTTTAATTACTTCTTTCCTTTTTTTTTTTTTTTTCTTTTCTTTTCTTTCTAATTTTTTTTTTTTTTTTAAACTGGCTCTGTTCCATCCCTGGGTGCTTCTCCTGCATTTTTGCTCATGAAGAGTTTTCATACTTTACGAGCCTTAAGTGTGATATTTGGGCTTCTAGCTTATTAGTTCTTTTTGATTATTTAATTATTTGGTGGCTCAAAAAATTGCACCTTAAATAAAAAAGATGCAATTTTCGTTTGCTTGTTTATTTTATATTTTGAGGCTAGTACCATACCAGAAATCTAAGTCCCCAAAGACTAGTCTCTGAATTAGAGAGAGGTACATCACAAAAAAGCCTCAAGTATAATAAAAATAGATGTATTTTCAGCATAATATAATCCATATTCATTTTCTGACTTCAGTATTCTTTTTTCTTTGATTAAATTGAGACAGGTGGTAACTTCAATCACTAGTCATTATCTTATATTCATCACTTCATATTTTACTAAAATTTTTATAAAATATCATGATTAGAACTATTTCATTTTTTTTTTGGTTCACATTTCAATGAATGATTCCTATTATAGCTCAAAGAAATATTTAATCTAAAAACAGTATTACTCAATGAATATATGAATGAGCCACAATTTTGTTCATCATAATTCATTTGTGCATACTTAGAAGTAGGAAAATAGACATGCAGAGAAAAAGAATTACTTTAACAGAGGACTACACCACTTAAACACGAGAATTTAAATCATCAAGGAATATCTGGAGAGAAAATTAATGCACAAATTATTTATTTTTTATCCAATATTTTCGTAGTTATACAAACTATGAAAATTAGGGAACATCACTTAAATAAATAAAATGAGGAACCTAAGTAACAAATAATAACTCCCTATATGTGCTTTCAAAATTGGTTTTATTAAAAAAAGAAGAGTAAATATTTGTTTTCCAAGACAATAATAAGACAGTGGGGATTAACAATGAAAGTACCATTTCAATACACATAACTAAATGAGTGAAAGAGTCTGGATTATGATAATTATTTGTGAGGTGAAAGTAAAATAATGGCGAATCTTTATGATATTATGACTGAGCAGCTGCCTTCTGATATTAAAAATCTAGTTAACTTCTTCACTTGTACTTGCAGAACAGGTTTACATAACACTGACCTGCTGATGTAGACAAGGAAGCCTGAGGTGATACCTAGAGAGGGGTAGAAGAAACGGACTCTTCAGTTTTTAGGAATTCATCAATTCCAAATCCAGGTTTCACTCCCAGAGGAAGGTTGAGGGGAAAAATCAATAGGAAAACAAACAAATAAATATTTTAATAGCAATCTTGTTAGTTGTTAAATATATTTTGTTCATTCAGAATATTGGAGTTCTCATCTCCCTTTAAATGAAAAGAGATTTTAGAGAGACACAATATAGTTTTTTACCTTTTATCAGGAAATGACATCTTGGATTACTCCGGGTATAAAGATATTTTGCTAAATAGAACTTCAATTGAAACTTCATAAATAAGTTAAATGGATTAAAAATGTACTGATGCGTTAACTCACAACTGTGTCTACCAAACAAGAAATATGTTAAAGAGAAGGCTTTTTCTATAAAGGTAACTTACACGTTTACTAAGTTACAAAATCAGGGTAAAAGGATGCAATTTCTTTAGGCAAGTTACTCTGGTAATGAATGGCAAACCCTATTTAGTTTAGGAACTAGAAATGGGCATCAAATAGAAAACAAATAAATCAACAAATAGATAGTTTTATAGCATTGTGGGATATCTATAGAGTAGAAGCTGCAGGACATGTTATATAAGAAATACATTTTCATATAGCTCATGGAATGACAAGGTGAATACTTAAATGGGACACATATAAGTAACAATCTCAAAATATGAGACAGTACTTTGTTGTAATTAGTTATGCAAGTTCAGCAATTGACCAGGCGTAAAATTATTAAGAAGATAGATGGAAAACATGCTAGTTTACCCCATTAAGTATGTCCAGCATTCACGATATGCTGTCACAATATATGTGATGCTAGGAACTTAAAGATGTGGTAATTCATGGAGGGGTTTAGGTTTGATTGCCCCATTACTCTGAATATTTTAATATTTAATTTAAATTGATAGTCAAATTTCACAATGTAAATGTTACCCACGTGGTGAGCATAGCAGGTAATGTGGTTGCTTGAAGCTGCAATAGCAGTATGTATTATACAATCTCTAATGGAGAAAAAAAAAAGTCAAATTCTCTGCTTAGGGAAAATTAAATGCCAGATAACATTTATCTTGTAAAACCTCTTGTTTATGTGTGGCACAGAATTTAAGTTGTTCATTAGTCTTTTATTAGAGTAATCTAGTTCTTTTGCTATGGGGTAGACAACAGGATGCAGAAGTTTAAAAGACATTATTTTTCTAGTACTAATAGACAAACACTTAATACATAATGCACTTAACATACTATGATTTACACAAATTACCCCCAGTTTTGTTCCCAACAGACATATCTTGGCATCTGATGAAAACGGAGATTGGAACATCTGTGCCATTACTGAACAAATCTCTTCCTAGAAGTTGTTCTGCAGCAATACCATATGGAGAGAATGTTTTTACATTTCTTTCATTCATTCGACATTACATGAAAAAAAATGTACAATTACTAAGAAAAACAGGATGAAACAAAACCACTGGTAACATATTTATTTGTTTATTTTCTTAGTGATAATATGAATATAGTATTCTTTTCATCATTTACAAATTTACTATTTGCAAAAAAACCCACTACATTTTAAAAAGTCTGCAAAATATAAAGTTGAAAATCTATAATGATAGTAATAATCGCTAATACTTATTTAGCATCTGCTATGAGCTAGGCACTGTTTCAACCACTTTCCATATAGTAGTTCATTTAACCAATACCTGAGGTAAGTACTATCAGTTTCCCCATTATAAAGATGTGGCAACTGTCATGGATAGGATAAGTAAGCTAACAACTGGGAACAACAGTCAGTCAAGTCTATGTTCTTAACCACTATACATTTGCTTCTGAAAGTAATAGAATGCTTCCAAGCAATAGAATGAAATTCTTATTTTGAATAAAAATGAAATGAATTACCTTGTAATTAACATGTGAATATACAGATATATGCTTAAAATTGTATCTTTTAGTAGTAAATATTAAAACCCAGTACTTTATTCCATCTTCCAATCATGGTGAAATTCAGATTTATTTTCAAATAAATGTATAAACACAAATACTGTTAGAATATGTAAATATTTATTGATGGAGCCTATCAAAATACCTCACATGATTATTCAAAAATAACTTCATAAAGCAGCTACATTTTGTACAGTTTGTGCTTAATTTGTTCCACCATCCACAAATGAACAGAAAATTTCAGTGTCAACACTTCAATTTAGTGATTTGCCTGTAGCATCAGTCAGCCATTATCTCTATCTGTACATATTCACATATGATAAAAGAAGGCTTGGGTTATAATAGTCTCTCCTGATAGCATTTCAGTCTGAGCTTTTCCCAAGCAAGAGAGGATCTCTCAGTAGTGTAAAGACCATTTTCATTCATGCAGAACTATTTCAGAGGCATCTGAACTAAAGATTGTAAACAACGATCAAAATCATGCATTATTGGAAACAAACATTTTTGAAAATTCAGTGAACACAATTAAGTGGGCTTAATAATTACCTTTTAGAAATGCATATTACTAACATTTACCATAGACCTTTGAAGTCATAGAACCAAAAAATCTTCAAATGTAGTAAGCACACATGGTAATTCTGATATGAGTTGCCTATAGACCACATTTCATGAACACTTCTGATCTGCTGTTTCTCAGTACATGTAACTCCCTATTTCCCAACTTTAATTATGCTTACGTGTATCACAAAGACCACAGTAATTGCTAATTATTCTTCGTTGCTTAAATTAAATCTATAATTGATTTTACCACACCCTCATTCTTGATAGAATTTAGTGGATCAAAATAGTATATGCTTAGTCAGATAAGGAGAAAGTGGCTAAGAACCTTACAGATCTGCATAAACTATGAGCCAAAAAACAACCAAGTCATTGTAATAATCAAGTTCAGGGATCATAAGTCTTTATATCCTTTTATTATAAGAACTGATTTCTTATCTTATTTTCTGGGCTGCACTGTAATAGGGCCAGTTGTGGGATCATTGGTAAAAACCCAGAGTTTTTGCCACTGCAAACCTAAACTATATTATTTTGGAGCAGTGTGATATTCTTATTGTAACAAATATTTATTTCAAGAAACTAATTTTTTCCTAAATGACATGTGCTTTGGATTACTGCTATGGTGGTGGTTGTTGCTATTATAACTATTATTATTATTATTTTGGTTTTGATTGGCCTCAAAACAAACGAACAAAATGATCTTGTCTTCTGAAAAAAGGGAATAAATAAAATTTTGAGACATACACAGAGCCTAGAAAAAATAAATCTCCATTGTGAGATTTCTGAACACATTCACCACATTGCCATCAATTTGCCTATTTGTGGGAAATATTGTCTAGGTTTACTGGAAATTAACTAAATCAATCTAAAAAAAGAAAATGGAAAGTGAGATTTCTGAACACATTCACCACATTGCCATCAATTTGCCTATTTGTGGGAAATATTGTCCAGGTTTACTGGAAATTAACTAAATCAATCTAAAAAAAGAAAATGGAAAGAAAAAAAGCATATTTGATTACAGCAGTTTTAATTTTTGTTTTTTTGTAGCTGGCTAGTACAGGAATTGATCCCTGGACCTTGGTGTTATCAGCACCAAGCTCTAAACAACTGAGCTAACTGGCCAGGCCTAGTAGATTTTAATATTTTCAAAAATTTATATTTTAGAAGGACTTTATTTAATTCAGAATTGTTACAAATGAGAAAAGTAGGACATATTTGTTGGAATTTTGAGAAGAAAATTTTCAGATCCACAAATACGTAAAAATTTAGAATCAGAAACTTAAGATATGACAAAAGAAGCTCTTCCATCATCCTCTTCCTCCTCCTCATCATGAAAAGTAAAGCTTAAATAGCTCTAATTAAATTTTAGAAACTCTTATCTATCTATCTATCTATCTATCTATCTATCTATCTATCTATCTATCTATCTAATTCATCATATTTCCTTTTTTTAGTTCATTTCATGAAAGAGTTAAATTTCTCCTGTATGTCATAGAATATTTTCCAGTTTTGGAAGGAAGTTGGATCTATATAAGTCCCTTCTAACATCAACATCTTTGGATTAATGATCCTTCCTCATTTGTGATCATACATCATTTTGGGTCTGCAAGAGTATCAGTTAAACAGAGTGCATGCATCAGTTAAGCACAATTAAGTTCAATGGAGCTTTGATAACTTTCAAATTTTCTGTTCACCATCCAGCAATAAACATGATCAGAAATAATAGTGTCTATTTCTCTCTCTCTTTATCTCTGTCTCTCTCTCTGTCTCTGTCTCTCTTCTCCCTCAGCATGTGTGTGTGTGTCTGTCTTTTTTTTGTTTTATAAAGTAAACTAAATTAAAAATGTATTATTATATATAAATATATTATACATTTTACCTAATGAAATCTTTAAAAATTCATTTAAAGAAAGTTAAATTTATACTTAAACCAGGTACCTCCTTTTACCTGCCCACCCTCACTGCAGAATTTTTCATGGAATTAACAACAAAGAAATTTTCAGCATTCTGAGACTTTTTCCTCCTGTGGCTAGAGACTGTCTTGGGATGAAGTTATCTGTTGCAAAGCACATAGCCTATAGCAAGTGTTAACTTGCTTTTTTTCCAGCACACAGGTTTCTTTAAATTAGATAGAATTGTCATAGAATTTCTATAGAAAATGTGCATTGCCTGAAGTATATTTTATTTATGCTGTATCCCCACAACTAAAACTTAGGTTTGCCTTTGCTAGATGTATATGTGAATTGTGTAAACACAAGGAAGAATGCCATATACTCATTCACACTGGAATATATCAGAGTTTTCAATGAACATCATAGATTGAAAATAATGAGATATTCATGAATTAGAATTTTCTTTCTTTCTTTCTCTCTCTCTCTCTCTTTTTTTTTTTTTTTTTTTTTTTTTTTTGCTGTTTTGCTGGGATTGGGAGATAGTGTAGTAAATTCTAATTTACATTAAAATGACCCACCACATGTAGCATCACCTGAATCAAACTGACTTTTATTCAATCCTGAAACCAAGTATAGATCAAACCTAAATATCTCCAATTGTTATGATATTTAGAAAGTCGCAGACAATGTAAAAGCATGGATCATGCCCCATAAACACTTTATTTTCAAAGGCAATATAATAATCTTATTATTTTTCACATTATTTCAGTGAATATTTAATTATTGAAATAGTCTTTCTAAGATTCAAGTTTAAAAGTTCAAAGTTTTAAGCTTGCTTTAGGTTAAGCCTATCACTTTTCCTGGATTGTGAAAACATGACCCTGATCTCAGACTTACTTTCTCTGATAGACCCTGCAAACTAACCTTTAAACATTACCAGCATGATGATATTTCTATGCTTAAACTTGTCATTGAATCTGTAAATCTAAAATATAAAGTGAAATTCTCAGTAGCATACAAAACCTTCCCTCATATGCCCCAGCTTACTTTCACCCTCATTTCTCAGATCCTTCTTTCTATGAACCTTCTCTTCTAAGGAAAGCTAATTATTTGCTGTTCCATGAACACATTCTCTCTCACACCTGTTTCTTTGCTCTTTATCTGCCTTTGTGTCTGCTCCCCCCCCCCAAAAAAAATCTCTTCATCTTTTACATTTAGCCTACTTATAATTTCTTCTAAGCTGAAGCTCTGCTGTATTCCCCAAGTGGAATGAATCATTTTCTCAGATTTGCTGCATTTTTTTTTTGTACCTATTACAAGGAGGTGTATGTGTATCTTCTCCCACTAGTAAGGCCATCAGGTCCCTGAAGACAGCCACAATGTGATATTTATCTTCATGTCCTTGCATTGAGCACACTACACAGAGAGAATCAATATTTGTTGAAGGAAAGAAGAAAGAAAGAAGAGGAAAGGAAATAATTGAATAGTCATGCTGGGAATATTGGATATGGCCTATTTAGAGAAGACTATTACTTCAGAGAACATGTAAAGAATATGAGAGTTTGTGTCACCCATCCATTCATCCATAGATGCTAAGATTTCAAAATAACCACTATACTAGCTAGAATGATGGAAGGAGAGCTGCAGATTCAAGTTCACATTAATTTATATTTTTGGCCTCTGTACCAAATCCTGAACTCTTAACAAATGTTTGAATTCCAAGAATCTCTATCTTTTTCTCCTCACTTGTGTTCTAACTCTATCACAGAGATGAGCAACATTGAGTAAATGAGCAAATAAATAAGTTTCAACTATCTCTGGGTTTTCAATGCAGTGATTTTAAAAAGCTAGGTCCCTTTAAATTAAAAGAAGCCTCCAATTCAAAAATTAAATATACAATAACAGGCCACAGTGATGATTTCTTTTTGGCATATTATTACATTTTATTTATTTATTTTTTTTCTTTTTAACTCTAATCTTGAGTTGTCTAATATTTCTCTCTTTTTTGTTAGTACAGCTTACACATGTAGAAAGAATATTGGATTTTTACTTTATTTTCTCCCTTACAAGCCACATTGAAGTCCGAAGGTACTCAGCACAGTGCAGTCAAAGAATGAGTGGTTTGTACAGGAAAAGTATAATAATAAAGGAGTCATATATGTTGATGCCATGTTCCTTACTTCTCAGACTCAAATTAATGTCCATGAAGTATTATCCCTTAACCTTAATACTCACCCTCTCCTGATGTAATTCTAACCTCAACATGACCTACTCTAGCTCCTTTTCCAGTCTTATTATGGAACTTATTCTGGTGACTGTCACACTTTCTTCTGATCTGACTTTCTGCCTCATTAAGAGTTACTGCTCTTGGGGCCGACCCTGTGGCACACTCGGGAGAGTGCAGCACTGGGAGCGCAGTGGCGCTCCCGCCGCGGGTTGGGATCCTATATAGGGATGGCCGGCGCGCTCACTGGCTGAGCGCGGTGCGGGCGACACCAAGCCAAGGGTTGCAATCCCCTTACTGGTCACAAAAAAGACAAAAAAAAAAAAAAGAGTTACTGCTCTTAACTTTTTCCTTTCCTTCTGTTGTTTTATCTACCTTAGGTTCACTTCCTTGTCCCTATTGTCAATATCTGTACGTTCCCTAGTTTCTAACTGCTCTCAATTCCTTCTGTTTTGTTTTGTTTTGTTTTCAAACACTACAATCTGGTTATTCCCTGGTCTAAATTCCCTGTTGATATTAAGTGTATTTATTTATTTTGACCCAGAAAATTTGGTTAGTACTGGGGAAACAAGTCACTGGCCCTTTATTGCTAAACCTGCTTTACATTAAAATTAGAGAGAAATTCCTGGAGCTCTTAAAGAAGAAACAGGCCAGCCACTCAGACACTAATTAGGGAGTGGAAATTTTAGTTTGAGTCATTTAAAGCAGACATACAAATTTATAAACTCAATGGCTCCAGAGTTAAATAGGTTTAAAGAAACTGACTCATTGACAAGACAAACAATAGATGAATGCACAAACCAGAAAACTGAATTATTAAGGTATAGTGAGATATATAACTGGAAGGTAAACTAGAAAATTTGTGTTTCTGTTTAGTTCCTTTGTCTTGATGGGAAAAAGGTATCAGGGCCTGTTTAATAACTGTAGAATAAGAGGAAGGAAAAAAAACTGGATAATCTCTTTTTCTTTTAGCTTTATTGAAGTATAAACAATATACAAAAAAATCTTGATGAGCCTGAGCATAAGTGAAGTCACTCATTCTGATAGTAACCAAGACACATTGATTATACAACAATATATAATCTACTCTGTATATTATATACCCCATCTATCAGCAAACTTTCCTCAGGCCATTGAAATAATATTGATTACATTTTACTTTTTTACATAAATGATTTTTCTTTCTTTTTTAAATTTTTTTTTCCGAAACTACACCTGTATCATTATGACTGCATTAAGATGTTTCTCAATTCTACTCAGCCACCTAATTCTAGGCCAATTCATAGGAGTTGAGTACTGTTATTTTTGGTTCATCTGATCCATTGATATCACAATATATGTGTATTAACTAAGGGAAGAACCAATCTACAAGTGCTGAGGGCCACTCTAATGTGACCTCTGTTGAAATCACTATACTTTGATTGTTCTAGTCAATGGTTTTCTCTCTCTTTCCATAATTAACCAACATTTATGTCCCTGCATTCTGCCTTTTTATTTTTTATTACTATAGGATTTCCTTCAGCATATTTATGTTAAAAGCAAAACAAGGTAAATCATGTCTTAAACAAAGTCAATATTTGGGCTTTTTTTTTTTTTAGCCGATAGATGTTTAGTTTAATGAGATTTGATGATTGTATTTATTCAAGCAACACCACTGAAAAGAAGGTATAGAATATTTCTATCACTGTCGGTAATTCCTTTGTTCTCCTTTCCAGTCAATTTTGATTTTTCCAATCTAGGTTAATTTTGCCTATGTTATATCTCATATAAACTGAATCATATTGTGTGCATTCTTTTTTATCTGCCTTCTTTCATTCAGAACATGTTTTTGAAATTAATGCATGTTGTTGCATGTATCAGTAATCCACATTTTTCTTGTGTGGTACTCCATTGTATAAGTTTATCACAGTGTTATCCATCTTCCTGATAATGGTCATTTTAGTTGCCTTTAGCTTTTAGCTAATATAAATGAGGCACTTTGGGCCATTATTTTACACAGATTTTACGAACATTCTTTCATTTCTCTTGGGTAAATTCCTGACATTGGAATTGCTGGGAAATAGGGTAATTGTATATCTAAATGCCAAAGAGTTCCCCAAAGTGATTGAAATACTGTATACAGCCACCAGAAATATATGAGAATTCCATTTTTTCCACATCCTCCCCAACATTTTTATTATCAATATTTTTTTGTTAGCCATTTTAATATCTCATTGTAGTTTTTATTTGTATTTCCCTGATGACTAATAATGTTGAGAAACTTTTCATGGACTTATTGGCCATTCTTATATGCTTCATTTTTTAATTGGATTATTTGACTTTTTAAATTCAGGATACAGTCCTTAATTGATATATGCATTGGAAATATTTGTGCCCAGTCTTTGTCCTGCCCATTCATTTTCTTCATAATGATTTTTTTAGAAAGAAACAGTATATAATTTTACTGAAGTTTGATTAATACTTTTCTTTATAACCAGTACTTTTGTAACATAAGACACTTTTGCTACCTCATAGGTAGAATTTTTGTATTATTAATCATTCTCAAGATCACTAACTCTTTTCTCTGCTCTGTCCAGTCTGTTTTTAAATCCATTGAATACATTCTTCATTTCTGATATTCTATACTTTTATGTTAAGCATTTCTACTTGGTTCCTTGTTGTAAATTTCATCTTTGCTGAGGGTATTTTTCCTTTCACATATATTGTCTACCTTTCCCCCTACATCCTTTCTCATAGTTTTCATAGTTTAACACTTTTTTTTCCCCTAAGTTACATTTTCTTGTTCCATTGAGTTTCTTGTTTTTTCTTTTCTTTTTCTTTCTTTCTTTCTTTTTTTTTTTTTTTTATTGACTGCTTGAAATTGTGTTTCGAAGAGCTGAAGAACAGTAAATAACATTTACTCCCCAGGAAAAGTTATATCTCTTTTTCTGCCAGGCCGCCACTGTGAAGAGTATTGTTGATCTAATCTGTAGCTGAGCTAGATCTTGGCTTTTTGACAACTCTCTTTAGAATTAATTTACCAGTGACTTCAAATGTTTTGGGGACATTATAAAAAATTTACCTTCGGTAGGGCTTGGAATCTGAGTACATAAGATGGATTATAGAGGTCTCTATATGTTTTACAGATCACCAGCCAGCATCTCAAGTTGGAAGAGAGCTCTCTGGTTTTCAGCCAGGCTGCCATTTTTGATGGTCACTAGAACATTCTTTTTGTTCTCCAGTCCAATTCAGACATTTTGTTATGCTATTCTGTTCTGAGCTGCTGGAGGACTATGGCTATACACTTGGTAAAATCCCAGGGCTACCTCTGAATGACATCTCTCAGCATTCCAAATCTGCCCTGGCTGTGGACCTACTATCCCCGTGACCTCAGCTAACATCTGTGGAAAAGAGTTGGCCAGTGTGGGCTCAGACTCACTCTGTGACTAGAGATCTTCAGTAATCTAATCCACCAGGCAGCCCATGCGTGACTGTTAGAAGTTTATTAAAATTAGGTTGGTTTCTCATAAGACTCTATGGTACTTTTTAATTCACCACTCTGCCAGGGATGAAAAGGTCCCTGGGGCTTTTTCCCTTAGAAATGGGTTGTCACTCATTTTCTTGAATTTTGTTCATTTACGTATCCTTGCATTCTCAGCTATTTGATGGTAAATCTAAATTAGATAAAAATAACTATGCTGTTGAGGCTTACTCATTTTGTTCTAATTATTAGGGGAATGATGACATGTCAATGATTTCTAAATCCTCACCACAAGCAAAAGACTGTTTTCTCTCAATATCTGTACATTCAAAGTCAATAACTATAGTGGATGTTAAGGGATTTTTTTTTTTCCCAATTAGGAAATACATAAATTTATGTAGTTTGCTTGAGGAAACCTATTGAACTGATTCCTGTAATATAAAAGCAGATATTTATAAATTTAGGAGTAATACAAGAGTACTTCAAAAAGTTCATGGAAAAATTCATATTATCTTTCAATTATGAAGTACCCTCGTGTGTCACTATTTCTTTAAGAACAAATTTTCAAACAAGATTCACAAGGTGAATTCACACATATTATAATGTCATTAAATTGCAGCCAAAGAAGTCATTTACGTGTCTTCTGTGCTGCTAGTATCTTTTTGAAAACCTGTCCATAACAACATTTGTTTTGTTTTACAAAAAGAAAAGACAAGCAGCAAAGAACATAATATTAATGCTACATTAGTGTATCACTTTAGAATTTGCCATGCACTTTCACAAAGAGTATTTTATTTTCTTGTTAGAAACAACAAAAGACACATGTTATTGCATTAATTTTACTGTGGAGGAAGTGTGGTACAGTCGGGTTACAGGACATTCCAAAGGTCATAACTGGGAGATATGAAAACAGGCCTTTAAATAATCCAAGCTAAGTCTTCTCAGACAACCAAGTGAGGAATAGATGAAGGGAAGCTGCAGTGTTTAATAGTTCCAAACATGGTTTGCGTGTTTAAAAAGACTTTGTTTATGAGAACAAGTGAAAATGTTGCTGTTAGTGATTTACATTTGGCTATCAATCAGCAAACCTGCCTCATGGCTTTAATAGAAAAGATGTAAGTAATTATCTAATGTGTTAGGGGAAGAAAAATGGAAGGAAGTATTTGGCTCTCTTTTCCTGCACACATATTTGACTTTCACAGTGAGAGCTATTTAATCTCTGCCAAGCAATGAAACCCCACCCCAGCAGAAAAGAGAAAAATTTGAACAGAACAAAAAAAGCTCTCAACCATAACTCTGAATTTGAGCATTTTGAGATATCTGAGTGTTTGGGAGCTATGCCTAGAATACACAACTATTTTGTTTTGAATGAATAAATTGATTCTTATTTTAATTTATGCTTCAGATGTTTATATTTCTGTTCTATGTCAGAGACAGTGCTATCATATATAGAACATTATTTTCTTCATAACTATTTTTAGAATATAGTGATAGATGTTTCAGTTCCATCATCAAATGAAAGATCAGACTGCAGACTGTAGACTTCTAGTAATACACTCAAATTACAGATGTGTGAGTGTCACTAAAACAACTAACAATTATATATTTCTTTCTGATAATATAATATTTTCACATGCATATTTTCTAAGTTTATTTCAATCATCCCATGAAAAAGTTGATATTATATTATATTATCCTAGTAGTATAGATGAGAAAACTGATTTCTAGAATTTAAAATCATTACCCATATTCATACAAGTAGTAAGTGGAAAATACAAGACTTTAATCCCTTTTCTTATTTACCCAAACACATTTTCTTTAAAAAAAAAAAACAAAAAAACTTTTTGTTGTTGTTGTTATTTTAACATTTACTTGTACATATCTATGGGGTACAGTGTGTTGTTTCAATACATGCATATACTGCATAGTGATTCACTTAGGGTAGATAGTGTCAAAGAATAAAATTACAGCAAATTTAGTTGAAGATCTCAATTGTCTTTATTGTGATTCTAGAATTGGGCAAAAAGTTATTCCCTAAAATAGAATAACTGCTCCAATGAACCAAGCAGAGGAGTTTGGTTTTATAGACAGAAAAAGGATAAAAGAAAATAGAAACAAAGAACAAAAAGCAGATTGATCATTTCAAAGTTACTTTCCTCGTAAGTGGGGTACAGAAAGATAGAACAATAAAAAAATAACATCAGTTTACTTCAGGCTATTTATTTTGTGTAAAGATTAAAGCAGAGGGAAATTTATTATCATACCTTTTGAATATTTAAACTGACCTGTTTGAGAAATTGGCTGTTATCTTTCTCCTGACTTCTCCAAAGAAGGTCAGACCACAGCTTAAGTGACATGGAACTTAGCAAAGGTCACTCCATTTTGATATTTAGTCTGGTCTTTTGGGACCCAGAGCATAAATTTAGTCCAGAACAATGGCCTCCTATAATTTTTATTTAACAATAGCATAGTTTCATACCCCTAGTCCACCACTTCTCCTCTCCGCCATTCAAACAAATTTTACGAAGAGTAATATCACTTTTTGTTAATTGTGATATTTAGAACATAATTTACGTCTCACTCCTTCTAAACAAAACCATTGGCAGTGAAAGAACTACTTCAGATGCAGTTACAGCATAACCTAGTTTGTAGAAATGTTTTTCTACCATGAGTGTAAGTAAGTCTTCTAACTTACACTCATGATATATATATATATACACACACACACACACATATATATATATATATACACATATTATATATATATATAAACATATTATATATATATATATATATATTGTTGTTGCTGTTGTTGTTGTTTGTATATATATATATATACACATATTATATATATATATAAACATATTATATATATATATATATATTGTTGTTGCTGTTGTTGTTGTTTGTTTTTTGTTTTTTAATGTCAATATCTGAATCCTATCTTTAGAAATTCTGATTTAATTTATTTGTGTTTGGTCCTGATCGTTGGCATTTTTAAAGTTCTGAAAGTTCTTTAATTTTAGGAAGTAGAGAGAAATGAGAACTGCTGGTTTAGGGGTCAGAAGTTAGGATCAAACTAACTTCTTCATTTGTTGACTCTTGCTGTCTATACAGAGTAATAGCCTCCATTCATATGGCTAGTCCTGCCTCAAAACTGCTTTATTTTCCTGTGTGTGACAAAAGAGTAGTTTTCATATTTTTTGATATCGGAATTTATTTTCTTTCTCAGGATTGAATGCTTATATTATTTCTCATTTTTTTGGAAGTGTGAGATAAAGAACTACAGAGAGAGGTAAAGAGAAAGGAAGGTTTCATAGTAATTTACGTAAACAAAACATGCAAATATATCATATATTTATATAATACAAAGTTAAAAGGAAGGGAGGAATAAATCATGAGGGATCTTGTTGTCCTGTAAATGGGACCTCTGAGATTTCTCTCTGTCCTGCATCTGTTTCCCTTTTTATTTGATAATGGCAGCCACCTTTCTTTTAGAAAATTTCTCCTCCTTTCTGTGTACATCTACTCAGTTGATAATCCCCCTCCTGCCTAGATAACTCAAATTGTGCCAAACTGTTTCCTTCTCTGTTATTAAGAAAGGGCTTTTTCTACATCCTCATACGTTTTGAAATTATAAAGGCATAATGTCAGAGCTAACTATAGCCATAACCCCTGGCACACATCAGAAGTCTGTGAGAATGGCATCAAAAACACAGTCAATGTGTTTTTCTCTTTTATCATTATTCTTATTACAATAAAAATCACTACAAAAAAATTAATATTATTTCTTGCACTATAATCAATTTCTATTAGATTTATATAACTTGGAATTGATTGATTCCAAAGAAATTCCACTTGTATGGGGCTCAACTTCATTCTGGAAGCAATAGCAACCTATTGACGAATTTTGAAGTGGGCAGATATTAACAAGATCAGAGCTACATTTTAGAGCAATTAATTGCTGGCAGTGTGAAGGATGGATTAAAGCAGAATAAATTTAGTAGCTCAGAATATCTTGAAGTTTAGGGTGATAGCACACCTGGACTTCAACTAGAAAAATTAATATTATGTTATAAGAGAACATTTTTTAAAAGTGGGTATTTAGATAAGATGATGAGTTACCCCCATGAAAAACCCTTCAGTGATTCCCCACTATAATCCTGATGCATCTAAATGTCCTTAACATTATCTGAAAGGCTTTGCAAGATCTGGTTTTTGCTTATTATATTGCCTAATTCTAAAAAACCCACTTCCTAATACACTATGATTTAATACATATGCCTATTTCGGTGCGAGGAAACATGAACACTGGATTTTAACGTGGCAAAGGAAGACCAGCAGTTCCTGGTAATTATCAGGTGCCTTGAGTTGAATGTCCCCCCAAATCTTAATCCCCACTGTAACTGTTGAGGGTGGGAAATCCTATTATGGTAATTGAAAGGTGGGGACTTAGAAGTGATTAGATTGTAGGACCACGCCCTAGTGAATGGGTTAAAATAGTTGGTCATGGGCATGGTTCTGAGGGCTTTTAAAGTAGAGTGAAATGAAGAGGTTAGACTTTGCTCTGTCTGCTCCACCATTTTTGCAATGTGATGCTCTGCTGTCACCGTTGCCACCACCAAGGTTCTCAACAGATGTGTTCCGTGGACTTTGGACTTCCTAGACTCAGTGACTGTAAGCGATAAAATTTGTTTTCTTTATAAATTACCCAGTACTGTGTATTTTGTTAAAAACAACAGAAACGGACTAATGCAACAGGTCTCAGCTAATGAGAGTGGCTACGAGGATTTTACAGTTAAGAAATATAGTGTTAGAACTCTGTGCTGTATCCTTATCCTCAATGACATTGTAGTGAGATCAGATGTCAGAGCATGGAAGCCATGGTCTCAATGTTTGTATCCCCCCTAAATTTACATATTGGTTTCTAACCCATTACGTGATGTTTATAGGAAGTAGGGCCTTTGGGAGGTGATTAGGTCATGAGGGTAGAGCTCTTATGAATGGGATTAGTACTTTGATCAAAGAGTCTCCAGAGAGCTCTCTTCTCTCTTCTGGCATGTGAAGACACAGCAAGAAGATAGTCAACTATGGATCAGGAAACAGGCCCTCACCAGACACTGAGTCTGCCGTTGCCTTAATCTTGAACCTTCAGCACACGGAAAGGTGAGGAATAAGTTTCTGTTATCTATACCACAGTCTATGATGTTTTACTATAGCAGCATGAATGGACTAAAACAATGGACTCAAGAGTAAATTTGTGAACCAGATGCCCACGACCTTCTGATGTGGAAGGTGATTCACTATTGAGGATTGAATATTGAATGCACCCAGTAGTCACCCAGGATTGTTCCATAAATTGTAACCACGTCTATTTTATTACCCAATCCGGCCTTATTCTAAATAATACAAATGGTATTTTTCTAGGTACAGTTTCTTCCCTGAAAACCTCCAGTCTCCAGATTAAGAATCCACACTCCTTAAGCAATACCTGATTAAAGTAAGCAAATTTCAGTTTTAGATTTCAAAGTAAAATAAAAAATAAAAAAACACAACTACCTCCCAAATTTGATAGAAGTTTTAGAACAGGTTGGCATTTCCTTATTTAATATAGTAGATACAGAAAACAATGTCTAGAAGATAATTGGGGAACAATTTTGAAATCAAACAACATGGTGTTCCCTGATGTCCATTTTCACACTTTACCCCCTCTACCAGCTCTTTACCCCCCTCTACTAGGTTCCATTGTTTCTCTGTAAAGCCTACATGGTCATTAAAGAGTAATGATTTTCTCACCCACAATCCCACGATGTTTTTATTTAAAATAGCTTATAAATATGTTTAGAAGTGATTTGAGCTAGTTGAATATTAGTTCCTTAACCCTCCTTAGCCCTTAACTTTTTAAATGTCCTTTAAAAAAGAGTTCTTAACAAAAGCAGAGAGGTCAGGGAATACTATTTCCTGTCACCCATAAATCAATAGTGATTATTTTTCTAGCAAGGGTAAAGATCAAGAGAGAAAGCAGGTCCATTTTTTTCTTTCTTTCTTTTTTTTTTTTTTTTTTGCATGAATTACAATACCTTGACTATATATGATGAGGAATTGAGATCATTGTCCTATTCAAGGTTAAAAAACTCCATTGAAAGCCAGAATTTGTGATTGCATTTCTAGGGTTAGATTACACATCACTCAAAGATAGACAGTAAACTGAGGGTAAGAAGAGCATTTGATTTATTTCCCAGTCCCTGTTCAATATAAATGAACTGAATAGCTTTTATATACATTTTAGACAACAATCTCATTATACATTATTTGTATTGTTCCAGGACTCCATAATATGAAAGAAATTTCTGCACCATTTATTTCAGTGGGACTGTGCTTATTAAATATGATACCCAATTCAGTTTCCTATTGAATTGGTACCTCAAAATTTGGTTTGCTCCCAGCTGTGCAGTTATTACATTATAACTTTAAAACGCAGAATCCAGTTATCTTTCAATTTAATTTCTTCTATGCAATATTATAAAACAGCATAAAACAATTACATTTAAAAAATTTTTTAAAAATCTTAAAGCAGCAAGAAGATATAAAATTCTAAAAATGAGTGGCAAACATCTTTACTGAAATTTTAAATAATAGCAAATAATCTGTTTCAGCAACTTTCATATTTAACATTATTTCTAAAATGAAACAAAAGAAATAGCAGATGGCCTAAGAAAAACAATTGCAACAAATTTTAAAAATACATTCAAACAAAAGAAATATTAATACTTAATACCAGATAGTTCTAGATTAAATATTAGCTCAGAACTGAAGTATTATAATTGCATAAAGTGTGCAATTCCAATAGGCAATTATGACCAATTTCCCACTGAGTTTGCGTTCACAAAAATGTTTTCTGTGTTCTATGACACTTTTCCAATTAATCTTAAAGTAAACAAATAAACAAAAAAATGACTGGTTCTAACAATTTCACGTGATTAGTATTGTTCAGAATCTGAGGTACTAAATTTATTGCTGTCAAATTACAGACTTTGAAAGATTAAGTTCCTGTTTGTATTTCTAATTATATTTGGGTTCTATATCTGTGGCCCCCAAATTGTGCAAAGATTTCCACCTTATTTTATCAATTATAGAAACATACTTATGTAACTATCATACTTGAATCAGATTTAGTTACATTATTAATAATCTATTCAACTAATGCTAAGAACTATAATATTAGATTCAAATATTGCATATGCTAGAGCAAGTCAATTACTTCGCAGGCTGATCTTCTTTAAGTAGGAAGGGAAATCATAATTGGTAGGGGGGCAGTTTTCTCAAAGGAAAGGCTTATTCTCGGGGAATTTTACCAGCACTCAGAGTGAAAGGAGGCAATAGCTCTATGTGTAAAGTAAACGACTCTTCAGAAATTATAGATGTCAACAGGAAATACGGACTTAGAGGGTGTTGCATAGTTAGGGATGCCTTGATTAGGCTTAGACATCTTGACTTTTAGATCAGGGATTTTAAGCATTTTATTTTCAGGATTCCTTTATTCTCTTAAAAATAGAGGAAAAGAAAGAGCTTTATTTTTTAATGTAGTTATATCTAACAATATTTATCAAAATAAAGATTAAAATTGAGGAAATTTAGCATATTTATATGGTTATTCATTTAAAAAAGAAGTAAATATGTTCATTATATGTTTACATAAATGATATATTTTTATACAAATTATATTTTTCAAAAGTAGAAATTAGTGAAAGGAATGGAATTGTTTTATATTTTTACAAATCTGTTTAATGTTTGTCTTAGTAGAAGACATCTGGATTCCTTACTTGTGTATTCAATTTCCTGTGATATGGTGCATGATTTAGATTCTGGAAAACTTCACCTGATATTTGTAAAAAAAATGACAGTAAAAAAGGGAAATCAAATCTCAGTTTCAGCATAAAAATAGTTTTTACCTATGTACCAATGAAGGCATCTAAAGAACCCCCGGGGTTCTCTAGACCACACTGTGAGAACTTAGAAAATTGACTTCCAACACTGACTGCCTTGAGAGTCAACGGGAACCTTGAAAGGATGTAGACAGATGCCCAAACTGATCCCTCAGAGAAACTGATTCAATCGGTCCACAGAAAGACCTGGACATAAGTATTGCTAAAGTCTCCAGTGTGCTTCTTAATGCTGGTACATTTAAGAACTAGTGGCTCCAATAAATTGTGCAATGAGATATGTTCTCATCTTAATGTTTTGCATCTTTTACACATTTAGATTATACTCTATTTTGTCTTTGAGATTTTATTTGGTGGAATTATAGATATTTAAAACATACATTTTATCTGATGTAAAATTAGATGTTATTGCTACAAACTCACTGGTAAAATATTGCTCCAATGACACAATTTTTCTCATTGAGTAAATAGTAAAACTGTAAATTAGATGTTTTTACAGAACTACGAATGAAGGATTTGCTTGCTACAAACTCACTGGTAAAATATTGCTCCAATGACACAATTTTTCTCATTGAGTAAATAGGAAAACTGTAAATTAGATGTTTTTACAGAACTACGAATGAAGGATTTGCTAGTCAAATAACATCTAAAGTTTTTTCAGCATGCCCAGAAAGAACAAGTCAGACAAAAGTATCACTCTTTCCTGAGGTTTAAAATATAAGGTTGTTTTCATGGTAGAAAAAAATGACACATTGCTGGTAAAGACAATTGTGTGCTAGAGATATTTACTCATGGCAGATGGAGAGAAGGAATAATATTAAGTTCCCGAGTCTTTGCCAACTACCAGGGCTCATACTTTTGTAGATATATTCCAGTGTGAGAGACAACATGTCTTTTGAATAATCAGATGTAAACAAAGTACAGTACAGCTATTATTTCTAGTTTTATGAATGTACAATGACTAATTAAATTACTCACAATGTTTAAAAATGTATGTATAATACACATTAGTATTTTTGATTTCTGAATCTAAATTTTCTACTACTTCTAAAACACAGAATTTCTGGCAATTGCGTTTTATTTTTTATTCAGATCTTGTCACTTCGTAAAAGCAGTTTTATTGTCTCAGAACTCTTATCTTCTTCAAGTGCATTAGATCAGTGGATCTCAACTGGGGGTGATTTTTTCCTCCACAGGTCCTTTGTTATACATGGAAGACATTGTTCAGTTATCACAACTGGGAAAGGGAGTTGCTAGGACATTTAGTACGCAGAGGTCAGAAATGCTGTTAAACATCCTACAATGAACTAGACAACACTTCCACCCCAGACAAATAATTATCTGGCCCAAAATGTCAATAGTGGCAAGGCTGAGAAACTTGCATTAGATGATATATCAACAACTTTTGTCTCATTAGACATTCATTACGGACTTTTAAAACTACTAAGTAGTTTGATTCAATAATACTTACACTCAGTTCAATCCATTTCTAGGTGAATTGGATGAATAAAAAAGGTTATAAGCAAAAGCTCATAAATTAAACAAACAGCAGTGAGTCTTAAAAAAACTGATCTGTATATAAAGGATCGCTCAAAATAACATGTTGTATCATATGATTTGAAGCTTTGAGTTTTATTTAACAATAACTTTCTCCTCTTTTAATAGTATAGATGAAAATTTTTATTTTATTACCTATTTTCCTAACAGTATTATATTAAACCTTTCATAAAACAGTGTCAGAGATATTTAATTCATTGACTCTCAAGATGAATTTGACTACAGCTATCTTCTACATAGAAAGACTAAATAGTATCTTATATACTAAAATTGGAGGGACACTACCAGAAGCATGCCTATGAGACGATTTCCTCTGTAGTACTGTTCTAGAAGCTGTCATTCCATTATTTTTATCAAGTATTTAAAAGACCAAACAACCAAAGTTGCCATATAACAGGGCAAGTACTCCTGAGAGAAGAAGAGTAATTCTATTGTCATTTTATGACTGCTTGGAGAGTCACCTACAAACAACCTTGGGTAATGGGGAATAGGAGTTTTGCTAAATAAGTGCAAAGGAGTTCTAGTAAGTTAGGTTGGAAAATGTAGGAGTAGAGACCCAATGAATCCTCATTCCAAACCTCTTTATCTAAGCTTACCTTGTATTTCAAAAACTAGACTATTTTTTCTTAAGAAAATAAATTACTTCTTCTAATCAAAGGATTAGAAATGATATATAAAGCATGGATATTTGTTGTAGGAAAAAAAAATCACAAAGTAAAAACACATTTGAAACAAATCTACTTAAAATTAATTCAAATATATCATAGTACACCAGAACTTCTCTTATACTATATGTGTGGGACCAGTGAGTAGCTGATTGAATGAGTCTGTTAAAAAAATAATTAAAACTTAGTAAGTATTCAAACCTTTTGAAAAAATTAAGAAGGTAAATATCAAAAATTGGTATATATTTGAAACATTTTTTTTTGTTTATAACATCCAAAGATGTTTATTCATTGATCTTTTATATATGGTCAAATCTTTCTACTTGAATATAATCAAAGTTCTAGGGCTTATTTTCTTGCATAATGCATACTCAAATTTATCATATACAGTTATCAGTTTAATTTTTTTTAAAAAAGGGAATGAGAATTTACAGACAATTGAGAAGCAATTTGAGTACAGTATTTTTCTAGATTTCCTTCGGTGTTTTTTCTAATCATTTATAGTTGCCTAACCCACACTTTAAATTAATTATATATTTTATTTTAGTTACTGTTAGTGTGCCTTTTGTAATGTTCAACTCAATTTTTATAGGAAAAAAAACCTGTTTTTTCTCACTTATACTTTAAGACATTACCTAATAATTATTTTTAATTCTAATAAGTAGAAAAGCAATCACAAATAACTTTTGGTGCCTACATAATTTTAGCTTGAGAAATAAAAGCTCATCTGGTCATTAAAAGGTTAGTATACCTTAAGGAATGAAGAGGTTGTATTACCTTGGCAAATGAGTTAAAATGGAGGTCAAGTACATCATTTATGCACTAATATTTAGAATACAGAACACACTGAAAGTTGAACTATTAGTATTTTTGTGTACTACTTATAAATAATTTATAAGACGTGCACCATTTTTATAGATAATTCTTTTTCAAATATGTCAACAGTCTTCACGCAATTTTAGACAGTTTTCTAGCACCAATTTCAAAACTTCATGATTTCGTTTGACTTTGACATTGATACATATTATATGTAAAATATTTACAATATCTTTACACTTGATCATGTCCAAAAGGCCAAGAAGCAATTACATTATTACAATGTCTTTAAATAAACTAGAGATTAACAATTTGACAGGATGGATAGAGACAGACATATGTCTGATTGTTGAGTGGGGATCTACAAAGGCGTCTACACCCACATGAAACAAAGATGTCATATTTACCTCACCTTCTACAGGACACAGACTATACGAGGGCCAGACACATTTTTCAAGGTTATCACTTAGCAAAAATTTATGTTTCTGTAACTTCAGCCGTCAGTTTGGTTTCCACCTATCCTATTTGGGCTTTGAGAAAATGCCAGGGCATATGAGAATGAGTGTAACAGTCTCTGGAAGTGCCATGTTTGAGATTAGAGTGAACATTTTTCCCTTTTCTAAGCTGGGATGGAGTGGTTCCAGAGATCCCCATGTAGTCACTAGGAATGCCTGTTGGATAGAAGAACTGATACACACACACACACACATTTTTATCCTCTTAGATGGCTATTATGTGGCAGATTGTGCCAGTCTGCCTTGGTGCTGCCATTGAAATGAGGCTAATACTTATGAGAGAATCAATGGAGAAACTGAAAAGTTCTCCAGGAGTGGGGAAATGTTTAGTTCTCTAAACATAGAGAAGGACATTTTCTCCTTGAATTGAGTTTTCTGAAGTGAGAAGGCTTTGGGTGCAGCTGACAGAAGAGGGAAAGAAGGGACTGTAAAAGAGTGTGCCTGTAAAAAAAATGAGCAACACTATGCCTCAAAGTCCTTGGAAAGTTCAAAAGATACATTGTTATTTACCTGTGTCTTCGTATAAAGGGACAAAATGGTTAGATAATAAGGTAGAAGTAGAAATGCCCATATATTTTCCAAGTAAACAATTGTTCCTTCAAGAAAAAGGGTTTTGAGGTGCCATGTCTAGGATTAAAGAGCTTGGGTGGCTCTTTCTGAGAGTGTTCATATCAGGAGCTAGGGAAAAGAAAGAAAGAAAGAAAAAAACAAAGAAAGAAGAAAGAGAGAGAGAGAGAGAGAGAGAAGAAAGAAAGAAAGAAAGAAGAGAGAGAGAGAGAAAGAAGATAGGGAAAAGAAAGAAAGAAAGAAAAAAACAAAGAAAGAAGAAAGAGAGAGAGAGAGAGAGAAGAAAGAAAGAAAGAAAGAAGAGAGAGAGAGAGAAAGAAGAAAGAAAGAAAGAAAGAAGAGAGAGAAAGAAGAAAGAAAGAGAGAGAGAAAGAAAGAAAGAAAGAGAAAGAAAGAAAGAAGAAAGAAAGAAACTGAACACCAGCTCCCTGGAAAACCATACAGATCCTGTGAATGAGCTCATCATTTTGGTAGAGAAAATTAGTCACAAGGAGAGCTAAGAAAGATACAGTAAAATCAGGAATGCACTCTATCACTACCACGGTTAGCAAGAGACTTAAGAAGAACTCTGTCTCCTCCTCCTTTCCAATTCCAATCTCAGAGAAGCACCAGCAAGAGCTGATGACAAGGAAAGCATGAGAACATAGGAATAGAGATTTCATCTGGACTCTATAGGACTAAACTTTGCATAAATAAAATAACCGAGAAGCTATGCAAACTGCCTAGCTTGTTGTGCAGAGATTGGAAATGGTAATTTGATAGACCACAGTTAAAAGTAGTAATTGTTGGAAAATAAAATCATTTTAAAACTATTTTCCTCACTGAGTTGAGAGTACTCAACAAACCAATTACTTATTCTAGGGTTAAAAGAAGAATAATGTTTGAGAGGGGACAAATTAATAAATTTTCACATAATTAGTGAATCATTTTGTGTTATGCTGACTTTGATTTGCCTCTTTAATCCCATAACTATGGGTACCTTTTTAATACACTCTTCGATGATATAAACCTCCTGGATGCTTTGAGTTATTGTACTGTTTATGTTTCTCTTATCCAACCAAATTGGAGTTAACATAATTATTTACATTCCACTAAACCATTGAATTAATTTAAAAATTGAAGAAAACAACAGCTGTTAAAAATCTTGATAGTTTAGAGTGGGGAAAGATGCTACCATTTAAGGTGGTGGTGTTGAACTAATTATTTAAAATTATGAAATGTGCTTCAGTGAATGAGCCAATGGTCAATCCCAAATATGATTATGTTCTCTAAATCATCACATGATTCTTTAGGACATTTGTTTACAAATTTTAAAGTGCTACTTAAATTAATAAAATTTACTGGTAATATTAAAATTTCTTTGGGATATATATTTATTTTTACTGTAAGAATGTAATTGTATAACATTATTTCTTAACTGTTTATTGAAAACCTACCTTGCGTCAGGCACTATTTTGAATAATGGTAATATTCTTGCCATCAATGTGTTTATATTCTGGAGATCCAGCAAAATAATTAATCTAAAGAATATAGTTTAGTTAGCGCTATGGGAAAAGTATGCTTAGAAAAAGAAAAGCAGAGGAGACATCTCAAACCCAGCCTTAAAATGTTAGACTTTGAGGAAGAAATGATGATTTAGCTGAGTTTTGAAAAAGGGAAAAGAGTTTGGCAGATAAATCAAGTTAGATAAGGGTTTTCCATGAAGCATGTAAAAAGCTGGTATGAAAAAGACATGTAAGTAACTGCACCAGATATGCTTGTTTAGATGCTTGTGTGGATCTATGGTGGGGATTGAGGTTTGAAATGAGGAAGAGGCCGGCTCGTAAGTCTTTTCTGATATGCAAAAGTAGAAACCTGAAAGCTCTGTATAGAGACTTTAGAAAAGCTTCATATACCTTTTTGAGCATAGTGGAAAGAGAAATTAATGGCTAAGGAGGGGCCCATACTGTCTTTAGCAAGCAATGGAACAGTTTTCAGCATGTGGAAATATTGTATGCAGGCGATTCCGTATTTCACGCTTGGCAGATTAGACAAATCTTTTCTTTTGAAGCACTAACTTGTTTAGACATGTAATAGTCATCATCACATCTTTCATAGCACATGCTTTATCTCTGAAATGAGTAATAACTTATCATATGTCAAATTCATCATGGTAAAAAATTTGAACTACAATCTGACCATCTAATTGCTTTAAGTTGACGCAGCAGTACAGTGGGAAAGTTACACATTCAACAGAATACCTTGTTAATATTATTTATCTTTCAAAATGGCAATAAATATTGAAAACATGAGTAATATTATTATATGAGTGTATTTAAACATGTATTAGAACTTAAGAACAATTTTGTCCTAGTTTGTCAAACACACCCACATACAAATTTAAAAAGATTTTCTTATTTTACTTTTATATAAAATAAAATCACATTTAGATAAAATAAATATGTCTGTCCTTTATAATAAATATATGATTCATATAGGGTTGACAGATATAGCAAATAAAAATACAGTATAAGCATGACTCATAATATTTCGGACATACATACACTAAAAAAAGTGCTTGTTGTTTATTTGAAATTTAAACTTAATTGGTCATTCTTTGTTTTATTTGACAACACTAAATTAATAGACTATCAAAAGGACAAATCATTTGAATTACTTTAATTGTAATAAATGTGTTTAGAATGATAAAGTTGCTTTTTCATTTTCCTTTTATTATCAGCAGTACACCTTTTAGTAAATAATTGTTCTTAGTCTCCAATTTAGCCTTACAAGTGATATGTACACCAAATCATTTAAAGTTTATGACATATTAAAATTATAAAGTAATTTTAGTCAATAAGAATCAATAAAACAAATAATCAAATTGAAATGTTTTGCTAAATTAATTATACATTTTTCATTAATTATACATTTTTCATTTTCTTTTCTTTTCTTTACCTTTAATATTTAGAGACCACTTTTTATTTATTTTTTTGTGTAACTATGTAAAACATAGTCAGAGGTCAAATCTGTAAAATAAAATATATTTAGACTGGGTGAGTTTCTATTTCCCCATTCCTGCTTCTTTCCTTCCTATATGTAAATAGAGGGTTCCTTCTTCTGTGCATCCTCTCGAACATTTGTTATTTTCTCTTAGTTTGCATATCCCTGATGAGTAATGATTTTGAGAATTTTTGTGTATGCTTGTTGGCCATTTGTATGTCTTCTTTTGAGTAATGTCTGTGCAGGTCTTTTTCCCATTTTTCAATTGGATTATTATTTTTGTTTGTTTGTTTGTTTTTTGTTTTTTGTTGTTGAGTTGTTTGAGTTCCTTATATATTGTGAATTTTAGCCCCTTGTCTGATGTGTAGTTTGCCAACACTCTCTCCCATTCTCTAGGTTTTCTCTTCACTTTGTTGATAGTGCCCTTTGCCGTGCAGAACTTTTTTTAGTTTGATGTAGTTCCATTTCTGTATTTTTGCTTTAGTTTCCTGTGCTTTTGTGGCCTTCTTCAAAAAAGCATTGCCCAGTCCCATTTATTGTAGCTGATCTTAGACAAAAAGCATTCAATTTTTGTCCATGCAGCATGATTTTACCTGTTGTTTGTTTTATGTGGCCTTTATTGTGTCGAGGTACTTCTATACCTAATGTGTTGAGTGTTTTTATCATGAAGTGGTGTTGGATTTTATCAAATGCTTTTTCTGCATCTATAGAAATGATCATATGTTTTTTTATTTCTTTTAATACTGTTGATATGATGTATCACATTTATTGATTTGGGTATGTTGAACCATTCTTGCATCCCTGGGATGAATCCCACTTAATCATGGTGAATTATCTTTTAAATGTGTTGTTGGATTCTGTTTGCTAGCATTTTGTTGAGGATCTTAGCATCTGTGTTCATTAGCGATATCGATCCATGGTTTTCTTTTGCATGTGTGTGTGTTTCCAATTTTGGTATGAATTTGGAAGTTTTCCCTCCTTTTCAATTTTTTGGAAGAGTTTGAGAAGAATTAGTATTAGTTCTTTAAATGTTTGGTAGAATTAGGCAGTAAAGTCATCTGGTTCTAGGGTTTTCTTTGTTGGGAGACTTTTTATTATTGCTTCAATCTCATTACTCTTTATTGATCTGTTTAGGTTTTCTAGTTCTTCATGCTTCAAACTTGGTGAGTTGTGTGTGTCCAGGAATTGAACTATTTCTTTTAGGTTTTTCAGTTTGTTCACATATTGTTTGTAGTAGTCTCTTATGCTCCTTTGTATTTCTGGAGTATCAGTTGTAATGTATCCTTTTTCATTTCTGATTTATTTGAATACCTCCTTTTTTCTTTGTTAGTCTAGATAAAGGTTTATTAATTTTGTATATTTTTTCATAAAACCAACTCTTTGTTTCATTGCTCTTTTGTATTTTTTTAAAATTTCTAATTCATTTATTTATGAACTGATCTTTGATATTTCTCTTCTACTGATCTTTGGTATGGTTTGATCTTATTTTCCTAGGTTTTTTGAAGTGTAATGTTAGGTTGTTTATTTGAAGTCTTTCTTCTTTTTTGATGCAGGCATTTATTGCTATAAACTTCCCTTTTAGAACTGCTTTTGCTGTATCCCATAGGTTCTGGTCTGTTGTGTTTTCATTTTCATTTGTCTCAATTTTTTTTTTTTTTAATTTCCTTCTTGATTTTCTTTTTGATCCATTTGTTTAGGAGCATTTTTTTTTTTTTTTTTTTTAATTTCCTTCTTGATTTTCTTTTTGATCCATTTGTTTAGGAGCATTTTTTTTTTTCTTTTTATCTTGGTGACTCTCCAGTGTGGGTTTCCAAACCCATGGCTTTGGTGTTATTAGACTGTGCTCTAAACCAATTGAGCTAACCAGCCAGCCCAAGCATGTTGTTTAATTTCCATGCAGTTGTATGACTCCTAGTGTTACTTTCATTATTGATTTCCAGGTTTATGCTGTTGTGGTTGAACAAGTTAGTTTATATGATTTCAATTTTTTAATATTTGTTGAGGCTTGTTTGTGACCTAACATATGCTCTATTCTAGAGGATGTTCCACATTTTGCTGAGAAGAATTTGTATTCTGCAGCTGTTGGATGGAATGTTCTAAACATGCCCATTAGGTCCAATTGACCTAGAGTACAGATTAATTTTCTGTCTGGATGATCTGTTCTTTGCTGATAGTATGGTGTTAAATTTTTATATATATTGGAGTCTATTTCACCCACTAAGTCTAATAGTAATTGCTTTGCATAACTGGGTATTCTGGAGTTGGGTGGGTGTATATTTAGAATTGTTATATTCACTTGTTGAATTTATTACTTTACCATTATATAATGACATTCTTTATTTTTTATTTACTTTCATTGGCTTGAAGTTTGTTTTACCAGATGTAAGTATAGCTATTTCTGCTCTTTTTTGATTTCCATTTATATGAAATATCTTTTTCCATTCCTTCACTTACAATCAGCGTGTGTCTTTATAAGTGAAGTGAGCAGAATATTGTTGGTTCTTGTTTTATAGTCCATTAAGCCACTTTATGTCTTTTAATTAGAGCATTTAATATATTTACATTTAGAGTTATTGTTGAGATATAGGGAGTTGTTACTGCCATTTTGTTCTTTTTTCTAATTGCTTTGTTGATCCTTTTTTCCTTTTTTCCGATCTTACTGTCTTCGTCTGTGATTGTGTAATTTTCTCTAGCAGTGTATTTTGATTTCTTACTATTTATTTTTTAGTATGTCTTTTATAAGTATTTACATTGTGGTTTCCATGAGGCTAACACAAAACATGCTATAGTTATAAAAGAATATTTTAAACTAATAACAATTTAAATTTAATATTTAAGAAAAAGGAAAAATACAAAACCAACTCTGTGCTTTGGTGTCATCCAACCCCACTTTTTGACATCTCGTTGTTTCAAGTTACATCTTTAATTCTGCCTGCCTCTTACAGAGTTATTGTATTTGTTGTTGTCTTGTTAGTTTTGTCTTTTAGTCTTCATACTAAGGATGTAGGAAGTTCGCTCACCACCCTTACAACATCATAGTATTCTGAGGTTTTCTGTGAACTTTCTTTTGTAATGAGTTACGTACCTTTAAATATTGTCTTGCTGACAACTGCCTTAGCATTGTCCTCATTCAAATTGAAGAACTTCCTTTAGCATTTCTTGTAATGCAGGTCTTATGTTGGTGAATTCCCTTAGCTTTTGTTTGTCTGTGGAAGACTTTATTTCCTCTTATATTTGAAGGTTAGTTTTGCTTAATAGAGAATTCTTGGCTGCTAGTCTTTTTCCCTCAGCACTCTATCAACCCATTCTCTTCTGGTCTATAGGGTTCCTACCGAGAAATCTGCTGAGAATTGTACTTGGGCTCTGTTGAATGTTATATGTTTCTTTTCTCTTGCTGCTTTTGGTATCCTTTCTTTATCTTTGATCTTTGACAATTTGATTATGATGTGTGTTGTGGTGTTCCTCCTTAGATTGAATTTGGTTGGCAACCTGTGGGCTTCCTGTACCTGGATGCTGTCATCTTTCTCCATACTAGGGAAATTTTCAGCCATTATTTTCTTGAATATGCTTTCCACATCTCTTCTTTTTTCCTCTACTTCAGTATGCCAATTATCCAGCAGTTATTTTGCTAGACATGGAGTCTCATATTTGCTGTATTTCTTTTTCTTTTTTTTTTTTTTTTCTCCATACTAGGGAAATTTTCAGCCATTATTTTCTTGAATATGCTTTCCACATCTCTTCTTTATTCCTCTACTTCAGTATGCCAATTATCCAGCAGTTATTTTGCTAGACATGGAGTCTCATATTTGCTGTATTTCTTTTTCTTTTTTTTCTTTTTTTTTTTTTTTTTCCTTCTTGCTCCTCTGACTGCTACCTATCTGGTTTTATAGGGTTTTTTTTTTTTTTTTGGTGGTGTTAGACCTTTGCTTTCAAAGGTCTTTCTCTCTGATCTTTTTTTTTTTTTTCTCAGTTCCATGTTGCATTTTTACCTACTGACATCACTTAAACTTTGCACTGAAACTGATTCATTTTTCTCTGTTCTTGGAACTTGGGGGAACTTCCTGTGGAGACCAGCACATGGGCCCTGTGGTTGAGCTAAATTGCTGCTTTGTTGCTGCTTCTCTGGGGAAGGCTTTTTGTGCAGCTCAGGCTTTAATTGTTGGACTTTTAATCACTTCTGGGTCTTTTAAGTTCAGACATACCTGGGCTATGTGGAAATTCTGGCCCATGACTGAGTCTTTGCAGCAAACTGTACTTCCTGCATTTCTATCTCCCTGACCAGTTTCCATTGAGTGGTCCTGTAATGATCAGAAGGTAAATCAGCTGCCCACTCTGTGTCCCAATGTTCCCCTGGTATGCCAGCCTTCCCAACACTCCATACACTTCTCATGTAGTGGGCCATGCATAGATTCCTCATAATAACCCACTGGGTGGGTCTTTCCTTCGGCCAGCTTCATCCCCTCACCTAAATGTGGATCCGCAGGAACCTTTTTAGTGGTCATACTGGCCTGGAGCTGGTAGGGCTCCAAGGCCCTCTTTTCCACTGCAGACTCAAAGCAACTTCACTCAAGAGGCACAGCTGTGGCTTTTGTCGGCTCCTGCTCCATGAGCTCACCAGAACCAGCCCTGAAGCAGCCAGGGCTTGAAATGGTCTGAATAGTCCCTTCTTTTTCTCCAGGATATGGAAATTAAGCAAAGAGAAGGAATTAATGAATTATAAACACAAATAGGTCTAGTTTATACCTGGAAAAGGTGAAGAGATTTGAAGAAATCAACAATAAAATAGTCAAATTTAGTTACTAATCAAATAAAAAAGTAATAAAAAATAGTGAGATAAAAAAATAATGTTACAATGTAGAACTTTATCGTGATCTATTTTAATGAAGCAGTTGTTTTCTAAAAACTTTTGACTAAGTGAAAAACCTGAATAATATATATAATCACAGAAGAAGCGCTTTTTATTTTTTTTTTTATTTTTATTTTTTTATTATTTTTGTCCTTTTTGAGACCAACCGCACCACGCTCAGCCTGTGAGCGCTGTGAGCCTACCAGTCATCCCTATATAGGATCCGAACCCACGGTGGGAGCGCTGCTGCACTCCCAGCACCTCACTCTCCCGAGTGCTCCACGGGCTCGGCCCAGAAGCGCTTTTTTAAAAAGCCATCAATTAGTGCCTCTGAAGCAAAAACCAGGTGTCTTATTTTGGGCGGCTATAACAAAAATATCTTGGAATGGGTCATTTAAATAACATTTCTTTCTCATAGTTCTGAAGGCTGAGAAACTCAAGATCAAGGTGTCAAGTATTTGGTTCCCAGTGACAGCTCTCCTCCTGCTTTGCAGAAGGCTGCCTTTTTGCCAGATCGTTACATGGCAGAAAGAGAGCTCTAGTCTTTTCCTCTTCCCATAAGGACAATGATCCCATCATGGGGGCTCCACCTTCATGACCTCATCTAATCCTAATTACCTCTCAAAGGCTCCACTTCCTATTACCATCATACTGGGGGATAGTCTTTCAACATTTGAATTTTTGGGGAACACATTTCGTCCCAACCTTGATAATTTAGCACAAAAATGTTTTCTTTCTCTTAGACAATGAAGCACCATATTACAAAATAGGTTTTGAGCTGAGAAAATGATGTATAGTTTATGAATTTATTCATGAAGCTAGCATAACACTACTCCCAGAAAGCTTGCATACAAAATAGAAAAGCACAGAATAAACATACTTTACTCATTGATGGGAATGAATTCTAAATAATCTTCTGACATATTTAATATACCATACTTTAAAATCAAAATATACTAATGTGAAGCATTCTTTATTCTACAAAAGTAAAGTTTATTGGCTATTGTAAAATCATTAATGTATTTTGACATAGCAGTGGGACATATGAAAAAAAAAATGTCTCCTTCAGACAGGGAGAAAGCTTATAGAATGCATTTGTACTTATTGTACATGATAAATAAAATCTCTTTTAACCTGATAACCTAAGATACACTTACAGATAACTATCTTTATGACTAAAGTACTGAAAATTAGAAGTCTTCACTCACCCCTGCTACTCAAAAATGTTATGAAAATTCTAAAATGTGACATATTAGAGCTTCAAAAAACGTATATAGAAATAGAAAACAATCTGACTCCACTGAAAAATGGAAAAAAATATTAATAGGAATTTAGTGGAATTTCACAATGCACCTATAAAGTATCTCGCCACTAGTAATCATAAAATGAAAATTAAGATAAAAGTTAAATAGCTTTGCATACTCATTATATTGACAAAAATTTCAAATCTGACAACAAATTTGAAATCTGGGGAGAGGTTCAATGATGTGAATTCTATAATTTCTCATCGAAATGTAATTTACACAACCATTTTGGAGAACTGAGTGGCAATATGTAATGAAGTCAAATGAATTTCATTAGTGAGGATGTACAGGTCCTGCAGCTTACCAGAGACAAAGAATAAAACTGGCTTTAATAAGAGCACTTATTTCTATCTCACATAACTATCCAAGCATAAGCAATCTAAAACCTGAATGGCATATTTTCTTGTAACTCTGCCCCACATTCTGGAATTTAACTTCATTACAAAGAAATCGTCACCTTTGTCTTATGAAATAAAACAGAAAAATAGTCTAATATGATATAATGTGATGATTTATTTATGATTAAATTTATTTTGTTCCATTTATGTCTTCTAATATCTTATGTACATATTCTTAATCAACAATATTCATAATTTATTCATTAATTCTTCATTTTGCTTTAATATCTAGTAATTTATTGTTTTCTATTTTAAATTTCCCTTAAGTAAAACAATAATGAAAATATTAAAATGCTGAATCATGAAGTTGCAGTTATAATAAATGTTAATTACATTAAATAAATTAAATTTATATTTTCAATATAATTATATTATTAATTTTTCTGAGCTCTATCATTTTAATATTAAACTATAGGCCTTCTGTTTCACATGTTATCACAGTTTGAATATTGATATGCCCTTTGTAATTATTTATGTCCTGTAATGTTGTAATCTTTGGCTATATTCTTAATATATATTTAAGCATATCAATTTGAACCATTTTAATATAGGTGTTTAAAATAGCTAGCTTCTATCTTCAGATCAATAAGCTATTTGAAAATATGCAGCTCATACCCAATAGGTAACATATACTCTAATTTGATCTTAATATTTTCATATAATTAATTTCTACTTTTTCTTAACACTATCTAAACAATGTAAAATATGCATTAACATTACATAAGAAAAAACATTCTTTTACACTAAGCATTTTGGAAGGTTAAAAGTAATTAAACAATTGATCAATTCTTATATAATATTAAATTAAGTGTATAAGCATTTTATATCATTGTTCATTAAATTAATGCCAAATAAGCTCTGAACACCATTCAGTTTTGTTTCATTTTTTACAATCAAATATGTATTAAAAAAAAGGTCCTTTCTTCACAGTCTAAGAATTAACTTTTTGGGCGAGGGGGTGGGAATTGGGTTTTTGGAAAAAAACAATTGACTTTCCTTCCATTAAATGACTCAACTCTAAAAAATGTTATAGCATAAATAGGTGGAAAAAAAAGTAAATAAACCTTTTTTTTTTGTTTTTGAAATTTCAAATAAATATTTCTGTACTAATGATATATAAAGAATTCATTTATATAGTTTGAAGCAGAAATTTTTGCATGGCCAATCTAGTTTAAGATATCCCTGGTATTGATATTCAGGTGTATCTGGCCTAATCCAGTGGACTGCTTGGGCTAACACACCTAGAGATTAAGGGACAATTCTTATTGTACAGAAAATATTAAGCTCAGGGTAAAAATACCTGAGTTGTGATAGTGGTGAGAATAACTTTAAAAAGTCTAGCAATTGAAACTAAGAAGAGCCCTTTTACAGACTCTTCTGAATTCAGATTTATGGGCAAAAATGGAGCTACAAATATAATACTAAGCGTGCCCATATGAAGCATTCTAACACTAGAAAGCCAGTACTCTTTAAGTGCTCATTTATAAAGTGAACTTAGATAAGAAAAATGTCTATTTTACCACAAAGGAAACTCATTCACAGACACACAGATATGCGTGCCTCTATGTATATGCATATGTCCATGTATGTGTATATGAACATATGTGTACATGTATGTATGTGTGTATATATGTATACAAACACACAAAATAAGATTAAGCTCTGTTTTGTCTATTTTACCACAAAGGAAACTCATTCACAGACACACAGATATGCGTGCCTCTATGTATACGCATATGTCCATGTATGTGTATATGAACATATGTGTACATGTATGTATGTGTGTATATATGTATACAAACACACAAAATAAGATTAAGCTCTGTTTCAAATAATTGATAGCAAGTCAGCTTGCAACGACAGTGGCGATTTCATTCATCTGGTGTTTGTGAGATGCCAGGCCTGTTGTTGCCACTTGTGGTTGCCAGTATTGGCTTGTGATGGCAAGTAGCTCCTGTGCCTGCATGGACCAAAAAGGTGCTGAAAGCGGATATACATTAAAGTAACTAGAGAAACAAACGATAACATATGGTAAATGAGAATACTCACTCATGACCAAGCATCTGTGGACTCCCTAAAATAATTTAAAGATTTTGTTATTCCTGCAATAGAGAATAGGTTGGCAAGCTAGAAAAAAAATTATTTTTCTTTTTTCTGTTTTACCCTAATTATGACCCCATTTATTTTTAAATGGAAATGAGGAAGAAAGTGTGAAAATCTTAGCTTTAACCATAGCATATGAACTGATGAGGTGATTGTTGTGGGTATGGAGGACAGTGTATCAATATTAATTACTTCTAATATGCTTTTGTTTTGTTAATTACTTTATTTTTTTATATATTTCTGTCTTAATATACAAACAGGGACCAGATATAAAGTAATAGTTTGAGATTTGGAAATGAGATGTTTGCAATAGTTAAACATCTTGAAATGTTGTTCTACTAGTTGGTTTGAAGAAACAATTCTGCCACCTATACAGATAGAAGAAGAGGAAGGTTTTATATCTCTGCATAAGATCTGTGTGGAAAAATGAATCTTCTGACAATTTGTAACTAAGGAATTGTTTTTCATACATATTTGGTGTTAGAATCTACAATACCCCTGTAGCATTGAAACTATAAAGAAAATAAACTAAAACTAAAAATTATACCTAGGAAAGTGATAATCCTGAGTGTGTAAAAAAAGAAATAAAAATTATTGTAGAGGAAAACACACTAAAACTAAACTGCACAGGATTCCTAAGAAAAACGCTACTGTGAGTTACATTACATTTCAACATTTAAAAAAATACGATAGAAAAATATTTATTATTGAGTAAGGTGTGTGGGTTAAACATATTATAGGGTTTTATGTGATAAAACAGACAGACAGAATCTATGAAATAAGTAGATATAAATAAGTAATGACATTTAGAAACTAAGTTCATAATAGAGACATTATGAAAAATTAATTACAAAAGTGGAAAGTTTACTGATTAACACTAATTAGAAACTTTCTGAAGAACCCTAACATAGAACTACACAAGTGGAACGTCATACCATTCTTATATAGGAAACTCAATAGCCTAATGATGCTAATTTTTCCTAGGCTGATTTATAAATGTAATGTATTCTAAGTAAAAATACTCACACATTTTTTTCCAGACAGGTTGACTCTCATTATTCCCATGGAAAAATTAAACACAAAACAAAACAAAACAAAGCAAACCAACAAAAACAACAAAAAAACAACCCCACAAAAAAACACAAAAATATTCTTAATAATAATAAATATGAGTAAGCATAAGCTGTACCTGATATAGAAATACAGTATAAAACTTTAATAAATAAAACAGCATAGTTTGAGGTGATGGGTATGCTAATTACCCTGATTTAAAAATTACACATTGAATACATGAATTGAAATATTATACTGCACCCCATAAATATTTATAATTTTTATGTGTCAATTAAAAATATAAATGATAAAACAGTATAGTATTGGTTTATGAAAAGGAAGGTAAACCAGTGCAAAAGAAAAAAAAAAAGTTCAGAAATAAACCCAAATACATATGGAATTTAGTATTTGATAAAGTCAGCCTCTTAATACTACAGAATAATGGTGAAATATTTAATAGATAATGCTGAAAATAGACAATATCAGATTTTTAACCTGAAAAGAATTTTCCTTTGAAGAGTAAAAATATAATCTGAGTATTTGTAACCATAATCCTGCATTCAGGTGGATTTTGAGATTGAATTCCTCCTACTTGTATGATATGAAAAAAAAAAATTAACTCCAAAATCACACTATTTACTTACCAATTATTTTCCAGTCTCAAGGTGATTTCTTTTAAATACAGAATCAGACTGTTATCTAACCAAACAATGGTCAATCTTAGATGCCTAATTGTAATGCACTTATATTATGAACATTCTGATATATTTAAACATGAAAACAAGAAGTATACATCAATATAATTACTCTAACCCAAAATTTGTAACTCACTAAAACTTTATATTTAACTTTCAAATAACAAGAAAAACAGGGAGTAAAGGAACAAGTTCAATATGATCACAATGAATAAACTAAGCATATGTAGGAAAAAAAAAAGATATTATTTGAACAAGCAAACTAACAGCCTCTAATAAGTCAATGTCTAAAAAAACTTAAGTAAAGGTATATAACACTTGGTTTAGGACTGGATACTACTTTGGTAAACTTTAAAGAGCATGAGTGTGTGCATATGTAAAGACATATAAAAGTAAGCACTAATATATTAACAAAAGTTTTCTCTAGTAGAAGACTATATTTCCACATATGCATTTCTGTATATATTTTCTCTGTATGCTGTAATTTTCTGCAATGCATTGCTTCTTTAATTGTAAAATCATATTTAAAAATACATTAAAGACAAATAAATTTTCACCTTTTAGGAAGTATAATAAAAATGTTCCTTAGGAAAAAAAGTAAAGAGAACTAAAGCATCAGGAGAAAAATAGCACATAAGGCCAAAGAGAATTTAAGCACTGATGTGCTGGAATTGGAGCATAACCAATAGCACATGAGTCAGTCTTTCACATCTCCACTCAAGTTGGCATTCAGTGAAGTAATGTTGGTTGTGAAGTACACAAAACATATGTACTTCACAGGGCCTGGTTTTCCAAAGCTTTGCACTTTCAAATATTAACCTTGCAGAGGACTGGAAATTTTCCTCAGGCTATAAGTCTCTGTTGCAAGATAAGAATTGTGGCACAGCAGGTTGCTGGCTCAAAGACAGACTAGTTACTGATTGTTATGTAAAGATGCTGAGAAACTGTTAGAGGGAGAATGAATGTTTGCTAAGATCAAGATTGTGTTGATAAGACAACTTATTTGCCTTACTGGAATGTCATCTGGCTTGTTTCACTGAAAGTTACCAGCCTATACTGTTAAACTATAACCTCACCTATCTCTCTTCCTGTAACTTCCTGGTCTGGAAAATAAATGCAGGAAGAGAACCACAATTTGGTGTTAATTTTCCAAGAAAGGGATGGCTCTTGTTTGAGGGTTCCGGCTGGAGATTAACCACTTTGAGGCCTCTCACTGCTAAGAAGAGATGGGCTTTGAGTAATCCTTTGCATCTCCGTCACCCAGGGGAAGTAGGGTGACAAATCCGTGGAGGGCAAAGCAACACAAAGCAACAGTTGGTAGCTTGAAATCTGCCATGGTGGGAATATTTACACCATAGAATTTTGCATGCTACTAATCAGGGCTTTATTTATTTTTATTTTTATTTGAAATGCTGGATTACCAGCACATTTCTGTTTCAGAGGCCCTTGGATTATTACTATTTTGAGTACAAGTCTAAAGATAAATATTTATCTTAAAATTTACTTAACGATGAATCTGAAAGTTCTGTACTAAATCCCAAATAAAAGATTATGTGTGTGTGTGTGTGCGTGTGTGTATTTTATATATATATAATCTATTTGAAGGAAAAATATATTAGAAAAAAATTTAATCAATCCCAAAATGGAAAACATGAGTTAAAATTAAGAGACAGAATGTAAGGCAACAGTAAGTAAAATGGTAGTTTTATTTCAGAAATCAGAATAAATAGAAATAGAATAAGTTCTCCTATTTTCTGTGACTTTTCCAAACCAGATAATAAAATAAAATTTCAATATGTATTATTTATGAGACTTACTTATAATAGAAGGACACAGATAGATGGATAATAGGTGTTAAAAGCATTTCTAGCAAATATTAACTAAATAAGAGTTAGTATCATTATATTTATAATGCCAAAACTTTTGACAACAAATTCTGCTAAAACAATGAAACTGCCTCACCAATTCACTATGTCCACTGAATACTGAATTTACCAATCATCGCTTGTCAAATACATTCAACTTTTCCAGATTTATAAGGTTAGTGTTGTAGTCAGCAATTGCAAATTTAGGCCCTCAGTTTGAATAACAACAATATTTCAAATGACTAACATTTGTATTGGTTTGTTGTCGCATTTATATTAATTTTATAGTCTATTATTAAATGATTTACAAAACCAGATCTAACAACACACGTTTTTATTAAATTTAAGTATAGACATTACCTATTTTTCTTATTTTCCTACTTGTCTTGTACCACTTAAACATTACATCATTTCTCAAATGTATTTTATCTTCTGTTCTTTGCATTCTTTTCTTTTATTCTTGTAAAAATCAAGTTTTGTTCCTTGAAAAAAGTTTTGAGAAATATAAAATGAAGAGAACCACTTTACTTAAAAAAAAATAGTGTATAATCAACTTTCTGACAAATAGTGCCCACTTAAACACCAGGGGTTAGGACAAAAAAGAAAAAAAAAAGTGGTGGTATTAGTTTTTTTCTGTTGCTAGCAAATCAGGAACGGAATAAAATAAATGACCAATGGAAGAGCCATGATTGTTAAAATGAGTCAACACGCACTTAAACACCAGGGGTTAGGACAAAAAAGAAAAAAAAAAGTGGTGGTATTAGTTTTTTTCCGTTGCTAGCAAATCAGGAACGGAATAAAATAAATGACCAATGAAAGAGCCATGATTGTAAAAATGAGTCAACACTGCAATATATTTGATTAATTGATGTTTCACAAAGATTTAAAAATTAAAAATTAAAGATTAAACTTTCTCAGAGAGTAAGTACAAGTGTTGTTTTTTTTATAATCTGGTGACACTATGTTAGCGCGTCCTAACTGACAAATGACCTGCCACTCTGAGCCATTAGGATTAGGAACAAATGCCTTCAAAGCCACAAACTTTTAAGAAAAACTATCTTCAAATGTGTATTGTCACAGTTTTGGGCAATATGTCAAAGAGATGGTGTTAATGAAGGACAAGTGATCAGCCATTTGAGACTTGGTTCTAGCTTCCTAGCTTATTAAATTGTGAATGCATTTATAATTTTGTACTTGGAATATTCCCGTCTCACAAATTACATCAAAGTAAATTTAGGAATAATATCAGGTATTCTAATGAAAGAAAGAGGAGAACAATCACATAGTAATAGCATCATTGTGAGGATTATTTTTAAATAACCATGAAATTCAAACATTATTTAAAGTCTATTTCAAAGTTAATCCTTTAAAGTTTCCTTTTGTACTAAAATGATGTTAGAGCCTGAGGAAAGTGAGATGAACTCTTCGAGACCCGTTTGCATGTGGTTTACTATACATCCATGTACAGTTAGTATAATTTCCAAAATTACACTTCAGGCTTGTGGTTTTAGTAATAAATAATTAGATTCAATTCAAACGTTCTTCTTATATTTCCTATCTTCTCCCATTATTCAGGACCCCAGCACCAACTTATCTCCACTGGTCACTTCACCTGAATGTGGCCAGCACCTTTGAGGCCCTTTATCAGCTGCCAGAATATTATTTGTACTTATTAAGCAGAGTCACCCAAACAAGGGGAATACTATTGAAAAATATATTGGTTACCAAAACCTAGTTAGTTGAAATTATGCCACCATAGAAAATACAGGGGTTTTAAAAAAATAATCAAAACTGTAGTATCTTTTTCAAGTTGTAAACAAATAAGCAAATGAATTTATTTTTAATATCATGTAGGTTGAAATTTTATGAAAAATAAGAGAGTGTGATAAGAAGAGATACAAAATTTAGCCAATAAAGATACAAGATACCCAGTTAATTTTGAATTTCAGAAAAATGACTGATTTTTTTTAGTATAAGTAAACCCCATGCTGTAAAATAAAATATTTGGGACCTACTTATACTAACAAAAACAAAATATTTATTGTTTGTCTGAGCTTCTAATTAAACCAGATGTCCTCTGTTTCACCTGTTGTCCCTAGTGCAATAACGGAGCAACAGAAGGTGCTATTGAGGAAGAACAGTCCGTAACATCTGAATGGAAACCTAATTAAGTGAGGAACAACGTGCAAATATGTCTGGAAGAATAATTCAAGAAGAGTAAACAACATGTATGAAGTCCCTGAGATGGAAAGTGACTTGTATTTGAGAATAAGTGAGGGATCCAGTATGACTAGAGTGCAGAGAATAAGTGGAAGGTGGCATTAAATAGGTCCTCTCAACTCCTTTGATTTTTATTATATGTTTTATAGAAAGCTATTGGTGTGTAGAGAAACAGGGAAGTGATATTATTCTGCCTGTTATATGAAGAATAGGCTGCACAATTGTGAAAAATGACAACTCAGAGACAACTTGGAAGGCTACTGAAATAATTCAAGTTAGAAGTTTGGTGGTTTTTGTTAATGTTGTGCTGATGACAGAGGTTAGATATTGAATTCGGAATATATGTTGATAGTGTATCATATAGAATTGGATGATCTTGGGTATGACAAAAAAGAGGAACTATGAATGTACTCAAATATTGGCATGAGCAAAGCAAAGAGAAGTTGTTTCTCTTTACTGAAATGGAAAAGTTGTTGAGTGACGCATTTCTTTTTGACCACAGCCAATACAACATGGTCTCCTGAAGGAGAAAGCATTAATTGACTTAAGTTTTTCTCTTTCAGGGTATTGAAAAATAACAACAGGGGAGAGAATTTTGGAATCTGTTATGAGATTAAAAAATTTATAATCTCTAGGTACTGTTTGGTCCTTCCAACTCTAACAGTAATAAATCAGTGGCATGTAGCTTCTGAGATTTATTTACATATCTACCTCCCTCTAAATTGTGAGTTTTAGGAGGAAAGGGTCAGGATTTTCTGGCTTAGTGTCCCCATTATTTAGCAGCATACGTAGCACATTCCATTAGTTTAAAAAATGGGAAACTGCTATTTTTCTCTTTTTCTATATGTCAAAAATGAAAAGAATATCAGGTATTTCCTATGGTTAACCTAATATGAACTCAATCCAAGTTTGCTCAATAAATAATCTGTGTGAGTAGAAGAGTTTGAAAGCAGTCAAACTTTAAATTCACATTAAAGGAATTATGTGGCAATTAAATCACTATGTTTTTTTCTGAATATGTTGTAAAATATTATAATTAAATTAATACATCTCATAAAAGACTGACTTAATGAGGTTACAACCACTGAAGAATATTTCTTACATTTTAACTTGTAAATGGGAAGAACAAGGTTTATTTCCAGCCTTTAATGTTGACTATTTAGTAGAACCCTACTTTGATAAAAGATCACTATGTGTGGACCTAGGCTAACATAAATGGAAGAAAAGCTTTAGGATAAATTTTTTCATGGCTTTATTTATGACATGATGGTAATTAACAATTCCAAAGATTAAGGACTATACATATGTTGAAAAGCCTGCATCTTATACTCTTGACAAAGCAGATAAATTGGTGTATAGTCCAGCTAGGCATCTGCAATTAACAATAATTTACTGACTGTTATCAAATGGTTAGAAGAGAGGGATCAAATGTTCACATCACAAAGAAATTATTAAATTTCGCAATGATGAATGTGCTAATTACCCTGATTTTATCATCACACACTTATTATACATGCAGTGAAATGTAACTCTATATTCCATAAATATGTATAATCAATACATTTCAATAAAAATAATTTTCAGAATAAATAATATAGAATTCTGAGTTAGTTTTCGTCTGTGTAACTTAACATCCTTGGATAATTACAACATGAGCTTTTTGACCATTCTGATCTCGAACAACTGACATATCAACTCTGTCTCTCTTATTAGCCTCTGTTCTATGAAGCCAACTATGCTATGCCCATGAAGACACACAAAAAGAATGCATATCATGTTTCTAATGTATATCTAGGTGGCACTGAAAAACACACTGTTACATAAATTGTGACCTCAACAGTCCAGATTTTTCTTCCACAAAGTTTTTCCATATATTTATTTACTCTTTTTTCTGCCTTGAAACCTTCAGATCTTAAGGCCACTGGATATCAGACTCTGGGAATACAGAAATTAAATTCTCGTCTTCTCTTGGGCTAGTCACTAATTTCCTACCTTCTTTATATGTACAAACATTGAAACTAAACAGAGTCCACTTTGTATCATACTTTAACAGATAGGTAGTTAATATACTATACTCTTTATTTTTAATTAGATTTTTAATTTAAGAAAATTTAAGATTTACATTGGATTGTAAGAAATAATATAGAGAGATCCCATCTACCCTTCACCCAGTTTTCTCCAAAAGGAAGTGTCTTGCAAAAATATAGGTCATTAGCAAAACCCAGAAATTGACACGGATGCCATCATTCAATCTTACTCAGATTTCACCAGTTTTAAATATACTCATTTGTGTGTGTGTGTGTGTGTGCTTAGTCTATGAAATATTATCATTTGTGCAAGATCATGTAGTTGCCACCACAGTCAAGATACAGAACAGTTTAATCATACAAGGATGCCTCATGTTGCCATCTATGAACAAACCTACCATGTCCTACCTCTGTCACCTCACCACATCTCCAGCACAATCCCAGTAACAATATCTTCCTATTTGTATAATATTGTCATTTCCAGAATGTTATATAAATGGAAACACACGTATGCAATATTTGGGAATCAACTTTGTGTGTTTACTGTTACAAGAATTTTTTTCAGAGTAGTGGTACCGTTTTACATTGCCACCAACAACATGAATGTGATCTGATTTCTCTAAATCTTTTCCTGGATTTCGTTTTTAACATTTTAAAAATAATTTTAACCATTTTGATAGGCATGTACTAATAACTAATTGTGGTTCTTATTTTCATTTCCATGATGTGGTGATGATGTTTAACATATTTCTATATGCTTATTGACCATAGGTATATATCCTCTTTAGTGAAATGCCTGTTCATAATCTTTGCCCATTTTTAATTGGACTATTTATTTTTTGACAGTTGTTTCTGTATTGTAGATACTAGTCCTCCATCATATCATGGTTTGTTTGCAAACATTTTTCAGTGTCTTTAGCTTGTCATTTCATCTTCTCAGCAGGGTTTATCACAGAGCTAAATTTTAAATTTCGATGAAGTCAAATTTATTAATTTTTCCTTTTATGAATTGTGCTTTCAGTGTCAAGTCTAAGAGTTCTTTGCCTAGCCCTAAACTTTGAAGATTTTCTCCTGTTTTGTTTTGTTTTTAAGTTGTATAGTTTTACCTTTTACATATAAATCCACAATTTGCTTTGAGTCAATTTTTGTATTAGATGTGAGATTTAGCTCTAGGTTCAATCTTTTGCCTACAGATATTTAATTTCTTCAGCACCAATTGTTGAAAAAACTGTCCTTTCCTCTTTGAATTGTTTTTGCACCTTCATCAAAAGTCCTTGAGGCATACATCTGAGGGTCTGTATCTGGATTCTCCATTTTGTTCCACTGATCTCTATATGTGTCCTTTTGCCATTACCACACTATGGTAATTACTGTATTCTAAGCCTTAATATTGGGTAGAGTGATTCCTCCCACTTTATTATTTTTTCCTGATAGTTTTAGCATTTCCATACAAATTTTAGAATACACTTGCCTAATTCTACCAAAAATCTTGATAAAATTTAATAAGAATTGCATTAAATCTATAGATTAATTTGGAAAGAATTGACATCTTTACTATGTTGTGCCTTCCAAACCATAAATATGACATGTTACTTGATTTATTTATGTCTTTCTTGATCTTTTTATCATCATTTTGTAATTTTCAAGATATAAATCCTGCATAAATTTTGTTAGTATTATGCCAAGTATTTCATTTTCTCTAGAGCAATTGTAAATGGTATTGTATTTTTAATTTTGGTTTTCATTTGTTTGTTTTTAGTATATAAAGTTTGATTCATTTTTAAGTGTGTTGATCTTGTTATTATGACCTTGCTGAACTTACTGTTAGTTTGAAAAGTTTTTTGTTTTTGTTTATTGTAGGTTCCTTCAGATTTTCTGTGTAGGTGATAATGTCATTTGCAAATAGGGACAATTTTTATTTCTTCCTTTCTTTGAAAAGTTTTTTGTTTTTGTTTATTGTAGGTTCCTTCAGATTTTCTGTGTAGGTGATAATGCCATTTGCAAATAGGGACAATTTTTATTTCTTCCTTTCTTATTGTATGCCTTTTATTTCTTTTTCTTGGTTTATTTTACTGGGTAAAAAATTCTCACCAGTAAAATAAACCAAGAAAAAGAAATAAAAGGCATACAGATCAGAAGGGAAGAAATAAAAAATGTTTCTGTATTATAAACAAATTATAAATTATAATTGTTATAAGTAAATTATACCAGGTAAAAAATTCTAACCAGTAAAATACACCAAGAAAAAGAAATAAAAGACATAAGTGTGGTGACAGCAGACATCCTTGCCTTGTTCCTGATCATCTTAGTGGTAAAGCATTTAGATTTTCACTATTAGGCATAATGTTAGCTGTGGGTTTTTCAGAGTAGAGAGAGTTTTCTTTGTCAGTAATTTATTGAGAGTTTTTATCATGAATGGGCATTAGATTTTATCAAATGCTCATTCTGAATCAATTGCTGTGGTCATAATATATTTTTTCTTTAGCCTGTTGATACAGTGGATTACATTAACTGATTTTTGAGTGTTGACCAGACATGTATAACTGAAATAATTTCCTCTTGGTTGTAATGTATAATTATTTTTATGTATCCAAATTCAGTTTGCTAATTAAAAAAAGGGGGGGGGCATTTTGTATTAGAGTTTTGTTCTGGAACAACAGGTTCAGAAATATATGGTTGTATTCTGTTTTGAATATTTTTAATTCAATAGAAAATAAATTGTTATTCTGGGTTTTATAAATTAGCTTGCTTTTTCTGCCTTTAAGGTACATTTTAAACTAAATCTTTGATTTATTTTGCTATGGTGTTTTTTGTTTGTTTGTTTGTTTGTTTTTGGTGGAAATATAAAACATTGTGTTGCTCCATGTCTGAACTGAAGTAAGTAATTTGAGGACACTTTTTTTCTACTGCCTTTTGGTTGTTTCTCTCTCAGTCTTTCTCTCTGTCCCTTTTAGTTGTCATTTTTTTTGCTCAAATTATTTTTGATAAGGCTTAATGTGTGTGTGATATCGTCTCATGACTAAGTAGGAAGTAAAAATAAACAAAACCATGGCAATTTAAAGCAAATCAAGATATAAATCTGTTTGTATTTACAAAATACTTTTTTATTTGACAATGTTTGTATCCATTATCAGATTGCTGACTGTCAACAGGATAGTCCAGAGACAGCAAGTGAATATATGACAAAATATGTGAGAAGATACACAGAGGTATAAGGATATTAATAGGCCAGAAATAAAGTATATTTTCCTCTTCAGCCTCACGTGGGCTGCAGTCAGTCTGCTATAACTTAGAGATCAGACAGAAGGTACAGAGATGTCAATCTTGCTTTCAAAGTATCTCCACTTGCTTTAAGAAATTCTGGTATCAATTCTTCATTGAAGACTGAATATGTGCCAAGTGTGAACTTTAAAAACAAAACTACTTTTCATCTCTTTGAGTGTATTAAAACTGTCTAAACAATTTCTTAAAGTTCACCCTTAGATAACTCAAAATGACTTAATGGAATTTTACTAACCTTTCCAAATATTGTACCCTGAAGCGGAGTGGAAAAATGAGAAATTTTGGCTTAAAGGGTAATATTTCAAGAAAAGTACAAATGCTTGAAAGAAAATGCTATAAAAATATGTGTGTGTGTGTGTGTGTGTGTGTGTGTGTGGATGTGTTATTTTTCAAACATAGTTGCAGATTTATTTCGAGGAATATAATTATTGATTGATTATATCCAAAATTATGTAATAAAACTTTTGTTCTTATACTATGTGTTCATCATATTGTTGAATCTTTATGAATATTTTATTCACCACTTATTAGATATTTCCTAATAAAAGATTAGTGGGGGTTCAATGAAATAATTTTCATTGCAATTATATTTGAGAATTAGCTACAAATAGAATATTTGTTAAGAATAATATGATTCTTATCAGTGTGTATTATGTATTACCATTATATATTATATAATAGTATAAGAAAATATAGTATAATTAAGAATAATGCTATTTAATTAGAATATATGAGTAACAAATCTAATATTTTTTCTAATTATTATGCAAATAATTACAATAATATATATTCATATTACAAATAATAACTCAAAAATTCATGATAATTTAAAAAATAATCTTATTATATTCACCTTTATTTGGAAATATGCATTATGTAATTAAATTTTATTCCATACAAGACAAAATTGTTGTCCATCCACTATTCATTAAAAACTGGGAATACAAAATGAAATATATTTATATTACCATAGATATTTCCTTTTGTTCATTATGATTATCAAGAAATTTATGCAAGTTTGAATCTTATTTTTTAAAGCTCCTTTTTTCTTTTAATGTATTTCAGAAAGATAGAAATAGATTCAACAATATATATATATATATATATATATATATATATATAAAGTATGAGACACTTCCTAAAGTATATTGTGAGCAGGCACAAGGAATTAAAGTATATTGTCAGTAGGCACCAGGCACTAAGAAAAAATGCAAACGACAACAATTAGGAAATTAAAACATATACTATTTTTGTTTCACTGAAATAATTGAATATTTTTAACTCATACACTCATGTCTTCAAATCTCTGTGCAACTAAAGAATATTACGTAAATGCCCAGTCTATCTATTTTCAGATATGTCTAGCATTGATTAAGCATTGCAATTACATTAAAAATAAAACTAGTTAAATATTTCACTTAATATAGTCTACACATTCAATAACATATTTAGACACATCTTTGTAACTTCTCTACATTGAGTTCAACTTTTAAATTTTTATTCAGATAGCATGTGGAGAAAATATTCATTGCTATCGAGTGTTGATTATCATTGCTTCTGTTCTAATCTAGATTTGCCTCTCAAACTTCCATAACTTTATGACTGGTCTCCCCGTCTGTAGACTCTATTTCTGGACTGCCTTGTAAGCACTGTATTTAATGACATTCTCTTAATCAAGAGTTAGTATTTACTGAATCAAGCACCTATTATTTACCTATTGGGTGCTGAAACCAGCCCTAACTGGGTCATAAGAACCAATCTGGGCATTTCTTCCCATTTCCCCATTTAGTGACATAAAATTGGGAACTCGAGACTGGTCACTCCAAGAAAATTTACACCACAGAAATCAGCAAATGGTACAAACCTGGGCTCCCCGCCCCCCACACACACACCTCCCTAGTGAACTAGTTCTTAAACATTTACCAGCACATCACTGCTGATCATTCTTCATCAACTGTTCCTTCCACATTCATATCTCAAGGTGAAGACAATTTAGAGTCTAGGTGTGTGTTGTAATTTCTTTTTTCTCTCTGACTTCAGGAACCATATCTTATAACTCTGAAACCTACACCTTGTTTTAGTCACACTGCTTTGCTGACTTTAATCTCAAAAACCACAGCCCCTCTCCATCCCAGTGTTTGTACTATACTTCCCCTAGCCCAAAATGTTCAACTTTTATTTTTATTTATTTATTTATTTTTTTTTACATACTTTCTGTGAATAATATGATCATTACTCTTATAAGGGAAAAGAAGTTTGATGCATCAGAGCTTCAAGGGTGGAACTTGGTAAGAACTGAAGTTTCTTTTCTTTTGCTGTTCTACCCTGATATTTATTTTAAGAATTTAGGTTCCAAGTGTATAATTGATCTCTATTTCTTTTCACATAACCAATTTTGATTTGTACAAAGAGCCCATTGAAATTTTACATAAACATACTGACATCAACTTCTAATGGATATTCTCTGCATACCCTTGGCACAATGACAATTTAATTTTCACAGAGGCAAGCAAATACCCAAGCTTGTCATATAAACATTCAGGCTTCCCATCAACTGGTTCTTTGGGATTGGGGCACATTAGAGAAACAACATTTTATCTTGCATACCAGATGCTTTCTCTTACAAAAATATGACAACATCATTTCTTAAACTGAAAATACAGGTCAAGGTCCCAAAATATCATTTGGGCTTTATAATACCTTAGTACACAAGTTCCTTTTAACTGTAGAACCTTAAATGATTAATCAATCTCCAAGTGATTACATTGGAACACTGTCACTTGATATAGATGATAGGCTGTCACAGCTAAATGAGGGAAAAGGGAGACTGCATTTAGAACATTTCCACTTGTGATATAAATATTTATCTGAGCCTCATCCTTTAGCCTCAAGGGGGTGTTTCTCTCAATTTTCTTCTTTTGTTTATTTTGGTAATAAACACAACACAATGTGCTTAAATGGAGAGGTTAAATGATAAAAAAGCGTTTTTGAGAAACAGTTGGTTTAAACGTGATAGTCAAATATACCAGAGTAAAATTTTAAAGTTGAAAATTCCCTGAATCCCTGAGGCAGATCCAGATTTGCCTGAAAGTTCAAAGGTCAGGCCACCCAGCAAAGGTGAAAGTGCTCCTATTGGGAAAGTTTCGGCAGCAGACACATTGTTCCATTTGAATGTGGCGAATCTGAATCCATTTCCTCCCCCCCCCCCAGGAATTTCCTTTATACATTTATTTTACTCCTGTTTATTCATTCAGGTCACTGAAAGTAAATATGATATTAGAAGTAAACTTGATGACAGCCCATGTGGTTTTTCCTCACAAAAGCAAATAATTGGAGCTACATAATGTCCCAAATTATGACAGAAAATCATTGTTTCTGATGAAATATTTTGTGAAGAAGAAACTAGTTATTCTAAACCAAAATTTTTAAACCTAAACTTTGAATAACCTTTTATTTATTTTCAATACTTCAATTTAGAAAATGTTCTATATTATACATGATGTTGCTATCAATAAAATTAAAAGAGTTTAATGTACATATACAAATTTCAGTATTCAGAAACACAAATGTGAATTCATTTCATACTGAGTTGTCAAATCCTTAGGGATTCCAAGTATGATTTTCATTTGATAACTTGGTGCTTAAGATAACAGTTTCACACTTTTATCAAAACGGATTGCAAGCAACTTGTGTGGGGATGTGTCTTTGGTGGACAACTCCTACCCCAACATAGAAATACAGAACATAAAAAAGGTGCTTGAGACCTTTTTTTTTCCTTTTTGTCTTTTTTACTGACCAGTAACGGGATCGCAACCCTCGGTGTCGGTGTCGCACCCGTACCGGGGACTGGCAATGGGATCGCAACCCTCGGTGTCGCACCCGTACCGGGGACTGGCAATGGGATCGCAACCCTCGGTGTTGCGCCCGCACCATGCTCAGCCAGGGAGCGGGAAACAGTCTCCACATGGGATCCGAACCCTCGGCGGGAGAGCCGCCGCACTTCCCAAGCGGTGCACTCTCCAGTGTGCCACCGGGCCGGCCCTGCTTGAGACATTTCTCAAGATGGTTTTTCATTTATCCTGCCCTGTTTATTGAGCCCCTCCCATATGCCAATCACTGTTCTGTACCAGGTGCTGTGGCTATCTATGTAGTTGTGTCTCTGCCCTCCTACAGCTTGCATTCTACTAGAAGAGAGATAAGGAATAGATAATTAAAACATAAAATAAATGTATATTATGTGATATAGTCACAAGTGCTATTGAGTTCAATAAGATGGACAAGTAAAATAACAGGACAAGAAGTGCTGTGTCAGATTTCTAATTTGCATAGGATGATTGTCATACTAATAAGATGACAATTAAGAAGAGATAATGGTTTATTAATTATATTTATTTTTTCAAAAAACAAACTTTTTGTTTCATTGGTCTGTTGTATCATTTTTTGGCTTTTTATTTCATTTAGTTCTGCTCTGATCTTAATTATTTCTTTCTGTCAACTAACTTTGGTTTTGGATTGTTCTTGTTTTTCTAGTTCTTTATGGTGAAGTGTTAGGTTGTTTACTTGCCATCTTTCCATTCTTCTGAACTAAGCATTTAATGTAATAAATTTCCCCCTTAGTACTGCTTTTGCAGTATCCCACAGGTTTTGGTATGATGTGTCTTTATTTTCGTTACTTTTAATAATTTTTTTTTGACTGGTAAGGGGATCACAACCCTTGGCTTGGTGTCATCCATACCATGCTCAACCAGTGAGCGCACTGGCCATCCCTATATAGGATCTGAACCTGCAGCCTCGGCACTAACAGCACTGCATTTACCCAAGTGAGCCATGGGGCCAGCCCTAGTTTCAATAAATTTTTGATTTCCTGTTTAATTTCTTTTTGGAACCATATGCCATTAAGTAGAATGTTGTTTAACTTCCATGTATTGTATAATTTCCAGAGTTGCATTGTGGTCTGAAAAAACACATGGGATAATTACAATATTTTTGAATTTGTTGAGACTTGATTTGTGACCTAACATGTGGTCTAGCCTGGAGAATGTTCCATGTGCTGAAGAGAAGAATGAATATTCTGACATTGTTGGATGAAATGTTATGTATATATCTGCCAAGTCCAATTGGTCTAAAGTGTTGGTTTTGGCTTAACGTCTATTTTATCTAAAATAAGAATAGCTACTCCAGCTCTTTTTTTCGTTTCTATTTGCATGGAATATCTTTTTCCATCCTTTCAGTCTTAGTCTATATGTGTCTTTACAGGTGAGGTGGGTCTCTTAAAGGCAGCATATTGTTGGGCCTATCATTTTAATCCAGTCAGTCTGTGTCTTTTGAGTGGGAAATTCAAACCTTTTACATTAAGAGTTATTATTGAAAGGTATTGATTTACTCCTGGCATTATACTGATTTTTGTTTGGATGTTTTAAATATGTTTTGTTCCTTTCTTTCTGATTTACTGTTTGTCTTCTGTGTTTGTTGGTTTCTTGGAAAAGTGCATAAACTTTTTTTTTTTTTGAAAAGATAAAATTGACAAACCATTAGCAAGGCTAAATAAAAAAGAAGAGAGATGACACAAATAACAAAAATTAGAAATAAAAATGATATTACAACTGATACCTCAGAAATACAAGGAATCATTAGAGACTACTATAAACAACTATACACCAACAAATTTGAAAATCTGGAGGAAATGGATAAATTTTTGAACATACACAAACTACCAAGACTCAGCCAAGAAGACATAGAAAATCTGAACAGACAAATAATAATCAAAGAGGTGGAAGCTGTTATCAGCTGTCTCCCAACAAAGAAAAGCCAAGGACCAGATGGCTTCACTGAAGAATTCTACTAAACCATTAAAGAAGAATTAATACCAATACCATACAGACTCTTCCAAATAATTGAAACAGAGGTCACTCTCCCAAACTCATTCTATGAGGCAAACATCACCCTGATACCAAAAGCAGACAAAGATACAACAACAACAAAAATTAATAATAAAACTACAGACCAATATCTTTGATGAATATAGATGCAAAAATCTTCAATAAAATACTAGCTAATAAAATACAGCAACTAACAAAAATTTTTTTCACCATGATCAAGTGGGATTCATCCCAAGGATGCAAGGTTGGTTCAATACACAGAAATCAATAAATGTGATAAACCATATGAATAAAATAAAACACAAAAAACATATGATAATCTCTATGGATGCTGAAAATGCATTTGACAAAATTCAACACTTGTTCATGATAAAGACTCTCTATAAATTAGAAATAGGAAGAAACTATATCAACACAATTAAAGATATATATTACAAACCTATTGCCAATATCATCCTGGATGGAGAAAAATTGAAAGCTTTTGTTGTCCTGACCAGCGGGATATTCAATGCAGACCCTGGAGGGGGGAGTGGGAATTGGATGGGGCAAGAGACATGAGAAACGGAGACAAGACAGTATTCTGATCAACTCTCGTTTATTAGCCAGAAGGTCACAGATTATATAGCCAGCAGGAGGGAATCAGCAGATAAGGAAGTATGCAGATGTTTTCTGGGAAAAAGCACAGGGCAAATCATTCCAGGAAATGGAACATTTCTCAGCTATCTAAAGCAAAGCAGTGGTGATCTATGCCTAGGGCTGTGCAAGCAGTAAGAAGGAGAAAATGGCGGAAAGGTCACAGCATTTATATCTTTAGTGTGAGAAGGCTATTAGCAGGGCTTCATGACCCTGGGCAGGCTATGACTGGGCTCTTTGGCCCTGGACAGGTCCCCCTTTTTTATTTTTTCAAGCCAAGAGAACCTCTCGGGAACTGTGCCTGTCTTAGGTTAGGGTAACCCATCCCAAGCATGGTACCTGTCATAGAAATGGGTTGCCATTAATGGCAGCCTTTTGTTTAGGGTGGTGCGGGGGACTTACCCTCTTACCCGTCTTTGGCTATCCAGTTCAGCTCACAGAGGCAGCATTTGTTAAGG
>NW_007726475.1:668921-671453 GCF_000696425.1 Galeopterus variegatus
GCCAATTGTCTTCTTCTTTTTTCCAGGTCTTCTTGTAGCTGTTTGATTTGCTCTCTGACTATACTGGACTTGTTGGCATAGAAACAGCATTTTTCCTGTAGGGCTAAACAGATACCTCCCTGTTCTGTAGTTAGGAAATCGAGACCCTTTCTGTTTTGTAAGACTACTTCTGCCAGGGAATCTAATTGGTCTTGGAGGTCCTGTATAGTTTGGGAAAGGGTTTGTACATCCAAAATCAGCTGGGTAGACAATTTTGTATGTTGAGATAGAGAATGGGTGAGACCGGCAGTTCCAGTAGAAACTGCTGCAGAAATTCCCAAACCAGCAAGTAAAGGAATAAGCTGTACAGCCCTTTTAGATCTTCCAGCTATATGCTCAAAAGTAGGGATAGGAACGGGCTCACTCCCAGATATAATATCTACATCGGGCAGAAGGAGAGCCAAAACACATAACCCTGTCCAGTACTATACAGGCCCTCCAAGACCAANCTCTTACCCGTCTTTGGCTATCCAGTTCAGCTCACAGAGGCAGCATTTGTTAAGGTGAATGCAGTGGTATATAGGCACCTCTTTGTTCTTCCATCTCAAGGCATTGATAATGGACCTGTATAGGCCTTGCCTGAATAGCCTCAACTTGTTGTTTAACAAAGGCTGTGACTTTATTAAGTAAAAAGGGCCCCACAGAAAGAAAAAGAAGCAAGCCCACAAGCGGCCCTAAAAAGGGTAAGTGATTAGGCAGGCATCCATTAAGTCCAGTCCAAAGAGGGTTTTCTGCCAGTTGTTTTCTTCTCTTTTCCAAGTCATTTTGTAGTTGTTTGATACGGTCTCAAACTATCCCGGATTTGTTGGCATAGAAGCAGCATCTTTCCTGTTGGGCTAAACAAACACCTCCTTGTTCTGCAGTTAGTAAATTGAGACCCCTTCTGTTTTGTAANCAAGATCCCCTCCAAAAGTCCCCGCATAATTTTTAATCAGGGTGGCTGTGAAGTATGTTTGTTTTCCAGTGGTGCACAATGGGTATGAAGAATAACAAGTGCTATGCATAGATTCAGCAAACGTGCTGCAAGGACATGGCTTAAGGCTCCCACCACCGCTGGCTATGAACTTAGGTTTTTCAAAACAACTATAAGCGGGAGATGATGAGGACAAATAAGCTGAAAGGGTGTCACAATCTACAACAGATATGTATGATGTAGGAGGACTAGAAACGGTCCCACCCTTGCAATCATATGGTTTTCCGTACTGTTCGTTCACCAATTGGCGAGCGAGTCCAGGATCTCCAAAGCCGGACTGGATCTTGGGCAGCTGACCAGACAAACCAATAATCAGGAAGAAAATGCTGGTTGCCATAACCTCTGTGGAAAAGAAAAGAAAAAGAAATTCTCAGGGATCTACCGAATCCCTGGCTGAGAGGTTATGATAAACTTGTTTAACCAGCTGTTCTGGCAGCCATCTGGCCGAGTTATGAGTGCAAAAAAAAAAAAAAAAAAAAAAAAAAAAAANAATTCCTGGGGGAGCCTCTTGTGGGGTACCATTCCCCCTTTTTTTATTTTTTCAAGGCAAGGTTTTAGAGATAAGTGGGTTCTTTTGACAATTCCTTGGCCTTGAGGGTTATAGGGAATGCCTGTAATATGTTGAATTTGTAATCTAGCACAAAAATCTTGGAAAGCCTTGGAGGTATAGCCAGGGCCATTGTCCGTTTTAATCTGTTTTGGGATTCCCAGGATTGAAAAACAAAGTAGCAAATGAGCAATAACATGTTTGGTTGCTTCTCCTGTCTGTAAGGTGGCGAGCAAAAACCCACTGTTGGTGTCTATGGACACGTGGACATATTTTAGATTACCAAATTCTGATAAATGAGTAACATCCATTTGACAAAGCATATTTGGGACAAGTCCTCGAGGATTAACTCCCAAATGGGGAACAGGCAAGAGCTTAACACAGGAAGGAACTATCTGTCTAGCTTGTTCTCTAGTGATTTGAAACATTAACCTAAGTGCGTGAGCATTAATATGATGAAGGGAGTGAGTAGTTTGTGCCTGTGTAACAGGATCAGTGGTAATGGTAGCCACTGTTTTAGTGGCCACATCAGCCAATTTGTTTCCCATGGTGAGAGGGCCTGGGAGGTTGGAATGTGCTCTAACATGACCTATAAAAAAGGGCAAACCTCTTTGTTGAATCAGTTTTTGGCATTGCAAAAAAAGCTCAGTGGCAGTGGAGGTATGTTTGATTTGGGGAACTGTTTCTAAAAGGGGGATGGAATTGGCTAAATGGCACTATCAGTATAAAGATTGAGGGTCTGATTTGGGAAGGTTAAAAAAAACCTGAATAACAGCTTGTAACTCCACAAGTTGGGCAGAAGTATAACAAGTAGTATAGCGGACTGTGTGATTATTAATGGTATAAGCTGCAGTCCCTGTGGATGAACCATCAGTAAAAACCAAAAGGGCATTAGTTACCGGCAAGTTACATGTAACTCGGGGAAAAACAAAAGTGTGTAAGTTACAAAACTGAATAAGTTTATTGGATGGAT
>NW_007726475.1:672492-673834 GCF_000696425.1 Galeopterus variegatus
TAGTAATTTTGCATCCCGTCATATGAAACCCCAAAAAGGTATAGGGATCATGAAACTGTATTTTTTTCTGGAGCTATTTGTAAACCTGATAAAGCTAACTGCTTTTCAAGCTGGATAAAGCATTGTAAAACTCTGTCTTTTGAATCGCTGGCAAGAAAAATGTTATCCAGATAGAGTATAATGTACATATCTTTCCACAGATCTCGGATTGGTTGGATGACTGCAGCCACAAATTTTTGGCATAAGGTAGGACTATTGGCCATTCCCTGGGGCAGGACCCACCATTGGTATCATTTCATGGGTTCCTTAAAATTTATGGAGGGGAGACTAAAAGCAAAACGTGTTTGGTCATTAGCATGTAGGGGAATTGTGAAAAAGCAATCTTTGAGATCTATAACAATTTTAAAAGAGCCTGAAGAAGTTGCCACTGGGGATGGCAAGCCAGGTTGTAAAGTGCCCATAACCACCATGTGGCATTAACAGCTCTTAGGTCCTGAAGCAGTCTCCATTTTCCAGATTTTTTTCTAATAACAAATATAGGAGTATTCCAGGGGGAGTTACTCTCAACAATATGTCCCACCAGTAATTGTTCCTGCACTAACTGTTGGGTGACACATAATTTTTCTGAGGTTAATGGCCATTGATCAACCCAAACAGGTTTATATGACTTTCAGGTTATGGGATCAGCACACCTTTGGGGTGCAGGCATGTCAATGGCTGAAATCAAAAATTTCCAAAGCCCTGTTTATTAAGTTGGCTTGTTGCCTGAATGGGTTGTAAAATACCTCGTTCCTGTTTTCCTAAACCTTTGCCTGGACTATATCCTTGAGCCAGCATCTGTGCTGTAACTATTTCATTAGGGCTGCACAACTATTTCATTAGGATCTGTGCTGTAACTATTTCATTAGGGCTGCACATTATTATTTTCATTTGTGAGAGCAGATCCCTGCCCCAAAATTGACAGGCAAGTAAGGGATGACATATGGCTGAATAAGACATGAATTATTTTCCTTATCTGTCCATGTAAGAAATTTAGAACTCTGTTAAAGGATTGTGGCTTTGTCCAATTCCTTTTAGATTGGTTAAGGTATCACAAAGGGGCCAAGTGGCAGGCCAATCCTCTTGTCTAATGATAGTAACATCAGCCCCAGTATCTATTAGGCCAGTAAATTGTTTACCATCCAACCATAAGGTAAGAGAGGGTTTTTGACGGGAAATCTGTTGGACCCAGTAAGCGTCTGAGGATCCAAAATTGTCTGCACCTTTCACAATATTATGGGATTTATTGTTTGTTTTAACTAGGGGAAGTAGGATAAGCTGGGCTACTCTTTCTCCTTGTGGA
>NW_007726475.1:674828-675860 GCF_000696425.1 Galeopterus variegatus
TGATAAGAGGAGCCAATGTCCGAGCAAAGACGAATATATCCTTGAAGGTCAGTTTTATTTTCACGGGGCCTAATGGCCACCTGGCATGCAGGATTAGCATTTTCAAAAGCCAATTGTTTTATATAATCAAGATTGACATCCACATTGCCTAACAACCTATCTGCTGTTGTCATTAGCCGGTTAACAAAATCCGAAAAAGGCTCTTCAGGCCCTTGTTTTACTCCTATTAGTGAAGCACCTGAATCCCCCTTAGCTGGGAGCCTTCTCCAAGCCTTTAAAGCAGCTGTTTGAATTTGGAAAAACAGACCTGGGTCATAGTTTTTTTGTTCCTCAACACCAGAGCCCGTCAACATATCAAGACCCCAATCTTTATCAGCCTGAAGGTTTTTTCTAGCAATGTCTTTGCAATTTTCAAAAAATTCGGACTTCCAGAGTAAGTGATCACCCCCCGAAAGTGTGGCTCTGACAAGGGTGTTCCAATCTATAGGAGTGAGCCAGCTTTCAGCCACAGATTCTAATAAAGCAAGGGTATGGGGTGCTGTGGGCCCATATTGGGAAATGGCACCTTTTAGCTCTTTGATAACATTAAATCTCAGCCTGTCATGTTTGCGGGTAATTCGTCCCACGTTACCTACAGATTTGGAAACTGGGAAGGCCTCAAGTTGGTCATAAAGACTTTGATCTACATGAATGGGAGCTCTTTCTGTGGGGAGGGCTAACTTTTTGTTTAACGGAGGGCAATAGCCAGTTGCTTTAGTTTGGCATGTTGCATTCTTACGTTTTGTTTGTAATTCTTGCAGTTTGGTCATTAAGACCTGGAGTTTTCCTCTAAGAGAATTTGTTTTTCTAATTGTTGAACCTTTGACTCTAAATTTTTTAAAGGATCTGATACAGTCACCACCGCAGGAGCGGAGGACAAATTGTAAGGGGGAGGGCGCGACAAGTGCTGAGCCAAAAATGCATCATCTGACGCATGGTATTAAGTGGCCTCTGTGTCCAGATCGCCCCAATCCACCTCAGAGGGATCAGAAT
>NW_007726475.1:676179-677009 GCF_000696425.1 Galeopterus variegatus
TTGTAACTGTCTTATGTAGACGTCATGACAACTTAATTCTTGTCCCATTATCGGGCACGCTGACTCACCTTATCCTGACATGGCAGGTTCCTGCAGAGGACGAAGGTTTTACTCTTTCATTTTCAGTGGTCGACCCTCTGATGTGCCGTCTTCCTCACGACGTACCCCATATCCAGTGCCCCACGTTGGGCGCCAAAAATGTCCCGACCCGTGGGATATTCAACGCAGACCCTGGAGGGGGGAGTGGGAATTGGATGGGACAAGAGACATGAGAAACGGAGACAAGACAGTATTCTGATCAACTCTCATTTACTAGCCAGAAGGTAACAGATTATATAGCCAGCAGGAGGGAATCAGCAGATAAGGAAGTATGCAGATGTTTTCTGGGAAAAAAGCACAGGGCAAATCATTCCAGGAAATGGAACATTTCTCAGCTATCTAAAGCAAAGCAGTGGTGCTCTATGCCTAGGGCTGTGCAAGCAGTAAGAAGGAGAAAATGGTGCAAAAGGTCACAGCATTTATATCATTAGTGTGAGAAGGCTATTAGCAGGGCTTCATGACCCTGGGCAGGCTATGACTGGGCTCTTTGGCCCCGGACATTTTGCCTTAAGAACAGGAACAAGACAAGGATGTCTACTCTCACCACACCTATTCAGCATAGTGTTGGAAGTACTAGCAAGAGCAATCAGAGAAGAAAAGGAAATAAAGGGCATCCAGATTGGAAAAGATGAAGTCAAACTGTCCCTGTTTGCAGATGACATGATCATATATATCGAACAGCCTAAAGCATCTACAAAAAAACTCTTGGAGGTGATAAATGACTTCAGTGC
>NW_007726475.1:677966-695829 GCF_000696425.1 Galeopterus variegatus
GAAGTACTAGCAAGAGCAATCAGAGAAGAAAAGGATATAAAGGGCATCCAGATTGGAAAAGATGAAGTCAAACTGTCCCTGTTTGCAGAAGACATGATCCTATAAATAGAACAGACTACAGACTCCACAGAAAAATTCTTAGAGTAAATAAGTGATCTCAGCAAAGTTGCAGGATACAAAACCAACACTCAAAAATCAGTGGCATTTCCATATTCCAAAAGAGAACTTGCACAAAAAGAAATCAAGAAATCTAGACAATTTAAGATAGCCACCAAAAAAATAAAATACCTAGGAATAAATGTAACCAAGAATGTGAAAAATCACTGTGATGAGAACTATAAACTATTGTAGTGAGAAACCAGTAAGAAATTAAAGAGGACACAAGAAGATGGAAAGATATCCTATGTTCTTGGATTGGAAGAATTAATATTGTGAAAATGTCTATACTACCAAAAGTGGTCTACTGATTCAGTGCAATCCCCATCAAAATTCCAATGACATTTTTGCTCAGAATTGGAAAAAAAAAAACCAATCCTAACATTCATGTGGAAGAACAAAGACCATGAATAGCCAAAGCAATCCAGGGCAAAAAAAGAAAAAAAAAAAAAAAAGCCAGAGTCATAACACTCCCTGACTTTAAAATATACTATAAAGCTATAGTAACCAAAATAGCAAGGTACTGGCATACAAACAGACACATTGAACAAAGGAACAGAATAGAGAATCCGGAAATCAACCCATTCGCCTACAGCCTTGCAATCTTTGAGAAAGGCACAAAGACCAGACACTGGGGAAGAGACTGCCTCTTCAGTAAATGGTGATGGAAAAATTGGACATTCATATGTAGAAGAATGAAACTAGACCTGTACCTCTCACCATATACTAAAATCAACTCAAAATGTATTAAAGAATTAAATATACATCCTGAAACAATAAAACTCCTTTAAGAAAACATAGAGAAAACACTCCAGGAAGTAAGATTGGGGAGAGAATTTATGAATATGACCCCAAAAGCACAGGCAACCAAAGGAAAAGTAAACAAATGGGATTATATCAAATTAAAAAGCCTCTGCACAACAAAAGAAAGAATTAACAGAGCAGAAGGACAACCAACATAGTGGGAGAAAATATTTTCAAAATTTGCATTTGACAAAGGATTAACAACCAGAATATACAAGGAATTCAAACAACTTTACAGTAAAAAAAAAAAAAAAAACACTTAAAAAATGAACAAAGGAGCTGAATAGGCATTTCTCAAAGGAAGATATACGAATGGCCAACAGACATGAAAAAGTGCTCAACATCACTCAGCATTTGGGAAATGCAAATCAAAACCACTTTGATATACCATCTCACTCCAGTTAGGATGGCTAATATCCAAAAGACTGAGAATGACAAATTATGGCAAGGATGTGGAGAAAACGAACCCTCCTTCACTGTTGGTGGGATTGCAAAATGGTGCAGCCTTTATGGAAAATGGTATGGAGGTTCCTCAAACAATTGCAGATAGATCTGCCATATGACCCAGCTATTCCATGCTGGGTATGTACACAGGGGAATGGAAATCATCATGTCGGAGGGATACCTGTACTCCAATGTTTATTGAATTGCTATTTACAATAGCCAAGTTTTGGAACCAGCCTAAATGCCCATCATCGGATGAGTAGATATGAAAAATGTGGTATATTTACGTAATGGAATACTACTCTGCTATAAAAAAAAAAAAAAATGAAATACTATCATTTGCAGCAACACAGATGGTCTTAGAGAAAATTATACTAGGTGAAATAAGCCAGGCACAGAAAGAGAAATACTGCATAGTCTCACTTATCTATGGGAGTTAATAAAAATAAATAAGTAAATATACAAATGAATGGGGGGAGGGAGGGGCAAGAAGAAAACAACAATTACAGCAATTCTTTGAATTTCTTAAGACAGGCGAACAGATATGATGTTGATGCGGAAGGGGGAGAGGGAGGGAGGAAAAGGAGGAATTAGTAAAGGAACACAAAAATCAACTATACTGTATATCCATAAATTAAAATTAAAAAATAATAAATAAAATAAATAAAAAGAAGAGATAATTAAATGAGGGAATGAACATTGTCATATCTGGTGCGAGCACACACCAGACAAAATAATTATTTTTAAGAAAGAGCAAGAAGGCCCACTGTAGCACCAAGGAGGAAAGTGTTGAAGGAAGAGGTAGAAAATGAGAACAGAGAAATAGCCAGGTCCACACAATATTCCATTGTAAGGCCATGAGTCAATGGTGATAAACATGATACTAGGTGACACTAGGTATTCTAGTGGAATTTATTCCAGGCCCAAAATGTCAACATCAAAAAAACTCAATGTGAGAAAAGATCTAAGGTTACTTTTAGGGAACATTATTAAATACCTTTAATCTGTGATGTGAGAACTGTCTCCTCTCATTTTAGTGGATTGGAATGGCCAATACTAACACACAGGCCTGCCATATGGCAGAAATAGTGGCAGTAGCAGCAATATAAGCACTTAGTTGCATTACTGAAGACCTGAGGGAGAGCAGGAAAAGACAGGATGTGTCCCTGTCAATGTAGAGAAGAATAACCAATCTCAGTGACTTATTGAACTGGGATCTGGAGACCAAGAGCATGTTTTTAAGTTGTAAGCTAACTCTTTTACAAGTAGCATGGTAAAGGACAGCAGAAACTCATTAATTTCATCACTATTGAAATTGCCATTCAACTTTGCTTTTCTATTAGTTGAGGGCTGGGCTGAAATATCATTTAATTCCTAGTGGTGATTCTTCATGGATAGTTCTCCTCAATATAAAAACTAACGCCAGCTATGGGCTTGGTAAGAAGGCAAAATGTCCATATTAGAGATAAAGCTATGTGATCTTAAGCCCTAAAAACACAAGAAAAAACTACTAATAAAGATAGCAACTGCCATGTCAAAGTGCACAGTGTACTTTGATTGTCAACAGGCTTAGTAGGCCTTGCCAGGTCTATGAACTGAGAATTCTCTTCAGTTTCTATAGTATTTTGCTTCCCCATCTCCCTCTTTACCCTAAAATTTCTGGTGTCCTTCTACTCAGTTATGATTTTGATTGCAATTCTATGTGAGTATGATTTCTGCTCCTAGACATTTCTAGCATAGGCTGTCTATTCCTTCCATGAATATGCCAGGTTTTATCCAGGAAAGCTCATTAGAGATTTCAACAGTGGCAATTTGGTCATTTTCAAAAATGAATTAATAGTATTTATGCACTCAATCCCTCTTCTGCAACAAAGTTCAATTAATTGAAAACCAATAAGTATGGAAGAGAATTTTGTGGCTAATATTGTGACAAATACTTTATTTTAATAAATTGTTCATTCAAAATCATGAACCTTTTTTGCTATAACATTTTATAATGTCACCAAGTCCTAACAACTGCCTCTATGGGTAAATAAAGTACAAAATTATTTTTATATTATTTTTAAAAAATGATGTCACATAAAATTTCAGACTTTAATAAGATATTCTTGAAAATGTTTACATTTTTCTTCACTTTTTTTATTTTGTCATTTACTAAAGCAAATACAAATATGTGATAAAAATAAACCTCAGCTGGTAAAATCTTTCAAACATTTATTTCATTTAATTTCTTTATATTAAAGCAGAGTAAGGATTGACATCTTTTAGAGTTGAGGGGCAGAACATAAATATAAAAGTAGTGCCACTCTATTAAGTTGAACAATATAATTGAACTACTTTTGACCTACACACGGTATAATGTCACAGAATTTGACCAAAACAGAATAAAAGTGATGTGATAATATCAATCTCATGCCTTTTAGTCTGGAATCCTACTTAGAATTAAAAAGACCTTTATTAACTGCTAATTCAAGGATTTTCAGGCATGTTTTACAGACAAAACAATCTTTCAAAAAAAAAAAAAAATCTTACCTCCAACACCAATATATGCAACAGGGAAAGAGAACCTGCTGTGGTTACCACAGAGGAGAAATTCTGTACCTTTGACTACTAGGATTTCCTCTTTCTCTCTAGTAATTGCTAACAGGCTTCACAGAAGACAATTTGAAATGATTGTTCTCGTATGTTAAAGCCACTTTACAAATAATAAATGAGGTTCTAATGGGAAAACTGACTAGACCAAATACATAGGACAGACCAGTGGCATATGAATGTATAAAACACAAGGCTTATGATTTGTACACTAAACAGATGGGTATATGGGTACAAAATAAATAAAACTTAAGTTTCTCAAAAACATTTACCTTATAGGCATAAAGAATTTTCAGTTTGTCTATATATTTATATATCAGGGAGCCAGGACGCAAAAATACCCTTGAAAGTCCATGCAGCCAGTTATAATTTGCATAATGTATTTTCATGTTGCTATTTTTCAGAGCCCACCATTTTTCCTATTTTATTGCCTTTTTTTTTAACTTGGCAGTGATCAGACAGCTGATGGCTTGGGAAGATGTGTTTTGATTGCACAGAATGTTATTTCATAGAGAAATATGGTTAATCATTACAGAAGTATATCACCAAAGTTTTTTGGAAAGAATTGGCCCATACTGCTGGGAATTACTACCCAAGACATTGGTATCATGATATCAGATTAGAATGAGACATCAACACATTTTTCAATTAATTCACTCGGGAGTGAGCAGTTTAAAAGAGGATGTGAATATCATTCAATCTAATCTGTGCATTGCATCAATTAACTTAAAAGAGAGAATTATAACCCAGCTCTACAGAAGTTAAAAAAAAACTGACTTGGCTTCTAATCAAATGAGCTATCCTCTGAACTCTTAGATGTTCATTGCTGACTATATTAATATTCTACTGTATTACAGCAAAATGGCATAATTCTGTATGGCTTTCATAAAGCTAACACACCAAAAACCTGGAAGTCCTCATCATTGCTTTCTCTCCTTCTCTTCAAACTTCTCTTTCAGATAGTTTGATCTAGACTTAATGTAATGGAATACATGTCCAAGCCACATTCTCAAACCCATTTTCATTGCAATAAATCCGAGTACTATATTACTTCTAGATTGAGATTTTTTTTTTTTTTTAAAGCTATAGGAAGGAATGTGTGTGGCTACACCACAGAACTTGCAGGACAACAAATGATTTATCTAGTAATTTGGTGTTTAACACGTGCTTATCCCCCTAGAGCCTTAACTACATGAGGGTGCACTGTGTCTATGAGGTTTCTTAACAATATTTTGCCTTGTACGAGCAGATTCTAAAATATTTAGTTAATGATTGAATATTAACTGGAAAATGTGCTACAGATACTTTAAGTACCTAGGACTTGTTGCTTACTTTTTCCTGCCTTAACAATATTTTGCTCAAGCATATCAGTGTAGAAAGTTTTTTTGATCATCCAAGCAAACAACATTTATGAAGAAACTTCAAATTTAAGTACCTTTTGCTTGAAAACCTTATCTCTGCACTGCACAGTCCCCTGAAGACAGCGATACCCTCTGTAGCTGTCCCTTTGTGACTTGATAAAAAAGGACCATAAGATCTACTAAGAGAAGAGGAAGACTTTCTTTAAAGATAATTGGCAGATGGAGAAATTCAGGCTCAGGATGAGCCAAACTCAAGCATTCTGCCCAGGAAGGGGAGGTGGTTAATATTTAAGGAAAAGACTATACACATGCACTGTGTGTGAATGTATCACAAAGGTGTGTTATTGTGCAGTTTCCATAGACTGGCCAAGGCTGGTTTTGATATGGACACTCTTATCTGAGAAGAAGGAGAAGATGTCCTTGGAGTCTGATTTTTGTCTAATTAGAGTCATAATGGGCCCTCAAGAATGAGAGAAGGAGGGGGTTGATGACTGATGCCAGGTGGGCTTGTTGGAGGTCAATGTAGAATACCCAGCCATAGCTGATTTGGCCTTATCTTTTGAAAGTTCCCTTTGCTTAGTTACAGAACAGAAAAGTTCTTAGTAAGATACATACTTGTAGGCTGAGAAATATGTGTCTGCTCTTTCCCTCCCTGAGGCCATTTGGTTATGTAAAACAATTTGAACGTCTCTTTTAAACACAGTGAGTCCATTTTGTCTGTCCTTAGGGGTACATTTCAATATGATCACCTCCATCAAAGCTTCTGTATCAGTGCCACCCACAGATTTTAGTACTGGGGCCCTTTCACCCAGACAGACCATCGTCCTGTCCATCAAGACACTTTCAAACTAGTCAGGCTGATTAAACCCCTACTGATTCTCAGCCCAAGAGAAACCAACCCAAAGTCTATTCATTTGCTGCCTTTGGTCCCTTCTCTAATCTTTGCTTTAGTCAGGCTCTAGTCTTAGAGACTGAAGACAGGCACCAATTGCTCCCCATACATGAAAACAATATTTCCCAAATTGTACATGAAGAAGAAAACAGGGTTTTGGGCTTTGTTTTTATTTTTAATTATCACAAAACATATTGATACAGTAAAAATAAAAATAAATTACTAGAAAAATGAAGGGCATAAAAGAAAACACAGAAAAAAACATATATATTGATATAATCCTTATTTCTTCTTATTATTAGATAAAATAGACTTTCTCAAATTGCCAATATGTATGCACAATTTCTCTACTTATTTATACTAAGTAGTCTATGGGCCACCGTTTGGGTAGTATTGTTCTAGGAGGCAAATGTCAGGTACTCCTATGACCCTTTGAATGTACTAGAACGTGCTGATAGAATTCTGCAGAGTAGAAAGCATCAAACCTTGGGGTGAGATGACAATGACCCTTTTTTAATCCTCATTCTCTATGGATACTTCTCATCCCCAGTCTCTACTTCATGAGAGCATACCCTACTTAGTTGAAAGCTCTGTATTTTGGTGACTCTTCAGTTCCCTTTGTGAAGTTATAATCTTTTATCAGTTGGAAGTGGGTGATAGGGTGGGTAGTGCAGCTGTCCTTTAGAACATTTGGCACACGTTGTCCTGGAAGCCTTTTATAAGGTGGTACTTCTCACCATTTTTATCCAATTTGAGATTTCCACAAAAATCACAAAACTAGAATCACATTCTCCGTCCTCTAACTCTTGGGTAGAATTAAAACACTTTAAAAGCCTTCTAATCTCTCCCATCAAAATCTTTGTTGAAGCTAAAAATGTATGTGTTTTGTTGAAGAAGAAAATCATAAGAAGTGACAAATGCATACCTTAAGTTTTTACTTTAAATTTGAAACATGTATGTGTGCATTTGTTCATTCTTTTGACGTATGACCAAGTATTCTCTCTTTATCATAGGTCCACTAAGTGTCATTTTCTCTCTTTATTTTTCCATAAAACGCAATGTTATTGCTTTAGTAATTTTCAAAATTTACTTTTTTTAAAAAAAAAGCAGAAGGATAATCTATTGACATGTTAAAAACTATATGAATGATCAAATATTCCATAGTTTAACAAAATACTTTCCCATTTGCTCTGTAAATTTTATAATTTGTCTTGTCCATTCCAAATTTTGCAGCATTTTAAGCATCTCAATAATATTGGATATTTCTAAAAAATTCAACCTAGTTTTCACAGCAATAATTACATTTTCTCATTCATCTGTTATTTGTTCATTTACTATAAATATTTAAAATATCTACTTGCTACAGTAATCACAAGATTTGGAAACCAAATTTATTGTGAGACTAAAACTCCACCAGTCTCAGCAGAACTCTGGTATCTAGAGAAAACTTGCTGTTTTCTCTATCTTTTTGTCAAAAACCTTGCATACCTGTGTTTTCTGGGTATCATCAGTGTATTAATTATTGAGTACTAAGAATGAAGAGTAGTTATTAATCTACCTTATCAGTTAAGTGGAAAGCAGTTTAATAAACCTACCCAATTATAATACACCATTGTCATTAGTAATTTTTTTTTTAGAGATGCAAAGATGGCTCACTTTTGGAGAGATTAATACATTATACTGGTTAAATGTATTAATGGAGTTCATCATATCTACATACCTATGTATGTATTGATCCTTAAATTCCATTTGGTAAAACTTATGTTACTGAAAAAGGAAGAGAGGTCTTTAATCTCATTAGACTCTGTAAGATTTAATGTATAATCATGTATACTTAACAAAATGCAAAGTACATAGTAAGTAATCAGTAGAAACTAAAATACAGATTATTCATCCATATTATGCATTAGAACAGACTCTCTGGAAAATACACAATGAGAAGGATATTTAAGTGCAGATTTACTGTGGAGCAGTCTGAGAAATGACACCTGAGTGGAGTGAAAGATGAAGGAGTGAGCTCAAGGAGAGTTGAACTGGGAAGCTGTGCCACGGAGGCCTCAGCAATCCTGAGGAGCACTGCAGCTGGGTTGACCCTTAAGTGTTGCCCAAATGAGGCAAGAGGACCAAGCCAGTGTATCTTCACTTTGACCCACCACTGGGTGTAGATTACTCTTGAGTAGGGGGCATAATCTTGAGTGAGGAAGCCTCCTTCAGCAGAGAAAACTTCCTTATAATTCAACTGTGACTTCACAGTAGCCACAACTCTTGGTAGCTTGTAGACTCTTTTTCTTGCCTTCTGGACTCAGCAAAATGAACCCAAAGTGGTCTTTGGTAGCTATCACTTATAATTTACTGGGATTCTTAACTGTGTCCTTTAGCAGAGGTGTACTTTCCCTTTGGGAACACTAAAATGAAAGAACCTAAGGTTATAAGTTCAGAAATCATAAATTGCCCTAGTGTGCCACTAGGTATAATAGAAATTGATGTTATTCTTACTTTTCCTTTTAGTATACATGGTCCGTTGTTGTAGCTATTAGAGATCCAGAAAAAGAAAATGGTCATTAATTAATTTTGTGTAGTATATTCTGGAAGATGGTAGCCCATCCTGGCAGGGTATTTTTTTTTTTTTTAAGTTGTCACCTTAGATATTCCTTAAAGGCTATCCTATTACCATATTAGCCTGGAAACTTCTGGGTTGTAGATGCCATGATTATGAGACCATGGCCACATTTTCTTTACTGGAGATGAACACTTGTTCTGAAATAGTGTGATCTGATATTATGTGTCAAGAGATCAAATAATGTATTCCACAGAATAGTAGTTCTGGCCAAGTCTCTGTAAGCAGAAAGGACAAACCCATACCCATAATATATGCAAATTGCAGTCCACCTGTTTAAAGATAGAAAGGGTTTAGTGTAATAAATTTTCCACCAACTGCTGGTTGTCTCCCTCAGGAATGGTACCTGATCTAGGGCTCAGTGGTGGTCTCTATTACTGAGGAGTTGTACACTCGGCAGCTACAGTAGGTAGACCACCCATAGTGAATGGACCACTTGGTGGATTACCCTTGCCTAACCTCCATCCCTGCCAATATGATTCCTCATATATGCACATTGTGACAGAAGGGGGATGGCAGATGAAAAGGGCTGTCGAGAGAGACTTTATATCCACTTGATTGTTTAAAGCCTCTAATCTCTGATGGAGACTAACATACAGTACAAGATCTTCACACTCTGTGCTCACTCTCATAGGTCCATCTACAAGTCTATTCCTCCGAACTCAAGTCTTTCTTTCTTTATGGTCTCTAACCAGGTGGCCAAGATATTTCCCACTGCACAAAAGTCTGTACATACGAGGGTACTCCAAAGATTGTGGAAAAATGTAATTAAAAGATAATACAAATCTTTCCATGAATTTTTCGAAGAACCCTCTCCTATTCTTAACTGGTCTACTTCCCTTTCCACACTCAGTAGATGATCTTGTGCAAATCTTGAAGTTTGACCAAGAGCAAGGCTCTTTTTCATTGCAGAGCAACCCTACAGCAAAGCTGCATTTCCACCTTGGATATTTTTCTATCATAGATACTTTTAGTAAAGCAACTCTCAAACTTTTTATCCCAGGATCTCTTTATAGTCTTAAAAACTTTCAAGAGCACAAAAGAGCTTTTGTGTACGAGAATGATGTAGACATAGGCACACAGACATAGATATGGGCATAGGTATAGGTATAGATATATCTGATGTATTGGAAATTTAAGGTGATACATTTTTTAAAAGTTTATTAAATAATTATTATAAAATAATGATAAAAAACCCATTATATTCTACCATAAATAACATGTTTATGAAAAATAACTATTCTATTCAAAATAATTGGATGATATGAGTGGCATTGTTTCACATTTTTGCAAATATTTGTTAATGTCTGGCTTAACAGATTATAGTAGGATTCTTTTTTATTATTTAATTGACATGTTGATTGTACATATTTATGGGGTACAGAGTTATATTTCAATACATGTATACAATGTGTAATGATCAGATGATAGTAGGAATCTTTTTTATTATTTAATTGACATGTTGATTGTACATATTTATGGGGTACAGAGTTATATTCCAATACATGTATGCAATGTGTAATGATCAAATCAGGGTAATTAGCATATAATCACCACAAAAATGTGTTATTTCTTTGTGATGAGAGCTTTTGAGCTCTTCTCTTCCAGCTATTTGAGGACACACAATAAATTATTGTTAGTTACAAATGTCTAACACTACTGTAGACAAGTAGAACTAAAAGTTCTAGTGATAGTTGGATTCTTGTATCACTATTGCATGATCTGTTGTTATACATTGTTTTGATTAAAGTATATGAAAAAAATCTGGTCTCATAAATATGTAGTTAGAAAAAGGAAGAGCACAAGGCTACACCAAAAAGTTCATTGAAAAATAGAAATGAAAGATAATATGAATCTTTCCACAAACTTTTTGAAGTGCCCTCACATTTTAATGACCTTTTCATATAATTTTGGATACTCTGGTTTGGTGCTGTACCAAAATTCAATAAGTGGTAGTTTTTCAAAGCTGAGTTACAATATGGAATCTGACACTATACTGATGATATTTCATATTCTATTAAAATAAAATCCCCTGATCTTTCTAGCACTTTCAAAAGATCTTTTATCATGCATGGTTTTATAGTGTTATCCATTGGACACTTGGAAAAAAATGATACAATAAGTTATTCAATGTGATCTTCCAACTATCGAGACATCCCACTATTTATTATTAAATGCTTAAATTCATTAACATCAGCATTCATCTCATCAGAAAACCTTTGAAGTGTTGAGAATCTGTCAGCTTAAAGTTTCAAATACAAGTTTCCAAAACTTCTAATTTTGAATTGAAATCTTGAATATTGTCTTCATTGGTAATAAATAATATAACAATGTTCTTTCAAGTCTGAAAAGTGCCCTATGATAAAAGTACATAGTTCAAATGATTGCAAAGTTATTATAATATTCTGGACATAAATTAAACAAGTTAGGAGAAATATGTGCAATATAAGCAACTACCAAAATTCTTTTTGCATATTGCAAATTATATAATATAATTTTAAGAAATCATCAAGAAATATCAGTAGTTGATTTGAAGTACATTTACATGTATCAAAGTACAATAAAATATTTGAGCCCACTTGTAAATAAACTGTAAATTTTAAAATACTAAGAGACTTTTTTTTACTTGTTTAAATTTCTACATATATACAAGGGGTCTTCAAAAAGTTTATGAAAAAATTCATATTATTTTTTAATTGTATTTGTTTATGAATATTTTGAAGTAACCTAGTTTATAGAAAAACGCATAGGTTAGTGTGAAATGTGAGAAAATTTGGCTTACACATTTTTATGGGATAAAAAAAGATAAAACTATTCCAGAGGAAAGTGCAAAATTTGCATCAATTCTAAAACTATTAATTCAATTTAACCCATTAATTATTTGGAAAAAAAGCTATACATTGAGTGTTTCCTTGTTATATGTATGTTAATACTAACAGATAGAATATTATGCAGTCCTTAGAAATCTTGTTTTTCAACAGGTAAATTATTCATTACATTTGTACAAATGTGTGGAAAATAAAGCACCTTTTTAAATGTCACCTCAGAGAAACCCTGTGATACATATCCCATAATCAGCCTTGTACCTATTTTAAGTTTCTTCCAGACAAAAAGTGTACATGTTTTGCTTATTTTAAATATTTCTATCCCCCAATGAAATTTAGAGAAAATATGTTTTATTTTTTATCCTGTATTCTTAGAAGGTATACAGAACCTGGTACATGGTGAACATTCATAAATAATTGTTTAATGAGTAGATGAAAATTAACAGGATATAAATTTGAGAGTGAAAACATTTATTGTTTATCAGTTTTCAGAGCTCTTTTTTGGAAATTATTCTTCAAGGTGATCTTTAATATTGTAATCACAAAATTGTACATTTGAGAAAGGATAGTCTTTTCAAAAGATATCCAGTATTTAAGGTGTTTTTGGATTTTGTGGCCTTTTGTTGTTGTTGTTGCTTTTTTTTACTTATTGTCAAATTGGAAATTCTTTTCTCACTCATTATAAGAAATGTCTGATTCCTAACACAGCTGTTCCATATCCAAAGCAAGCACTTAAAATGTCTTTGTGTTTACTCAATTTCTACCATGGTTTTGTTTTTGCTTTTGTTTATGTTTTGTTTTATTTTTAAAGAAGACAACCGATGTGCTATGGGGACAAGATTCTCTGTAGTTCTGGAATTGCCCTTCTGAGTATGCTTTCTGGAATGTCAATTTATTATTGATTTCTGAGGCTGTGCTAGTGCATTATGATGGCCTAAAGCACTGTTCTTTTTTACTGCTCTTTACCCCATGGTTTTATGGTGTTTTATTATGCTTTACTGCAAAATCCCAAATGGCATCAAAGCCCATTCTTAATTTTCGAAAACATTGTCATATAAAGAATAAAAATAAAATTGCACAAATTGACAAAGAATTTTTGTTTTAACCGTCTGGTCAAGTTGAAAAAACTTTAGCTTCATTTATTATTTTGACATGGTGGTTTCTTATTAATCCCAGGATTATTTTGTAATTATCATGAAGATAAGATTCTACCCTTAATTATATATTTGATGCCCAGAGCATAGAAAGGAATGTCTCAAGTTTATACCTTATGCCATCTGCCATTATGGCATTCAAATTTAATTCTGTCACCATTTATATAACAGTGTTTCACTCTTTTTTTTTTTTTCTCTCTCTTTCTATAAGAACTCCCTGTTTGTTCTGTATGCATATTAAGGTGAATGTGGCTGGTAGATCAAAATACTAAAAGTGGTCTGCCTCATTCCCTGCAGATTTTTGCTTTTGGTTACAGGCAAAATCATCCTAGCTATTTCTTTTTTAAAAGCTCCTGAATTTGGGTTGAATAGACAGAAAAACATAACATATTGACTTGTCATCCACTAGTCAGTTGCCTTAGGGCAGAGTTTCTTACTCTCAGCTATTGACATTTTTGTCCAGATGATTCTTTTTGTGGGGGTTGTTCCTACTTGTCCTATGCATTGTAAGATGTTTAGAAGCATCCCTGACCTCTACTCACTAGAAGCACTAGCACTTCCCTCTTATGACAACCAAAAATGACTTTAGACATTGATTGCCAAATGTCCTATCAGTTGCAAAATCCTCCCTCACCCCAACTGAGTATCACAGTTTTAAGGATTAAAACAAAACATGCAACAATCACCACAACAAAAATATGACATCATCACTAGGGTCCTCAAATTAAGGGTAAACTCACTTAAAGGAGGTAATATTATTGTCTTTTGGCCAACAGCGTATTTCAAATGATGGGACCAACTAGAGGGCCTAGGATCCTTTTAGTTTTTTTTTTTTTTCCTTTTTGTCTTTTTTCGTGACCGGCAACCGATCGCAACCCTCAGTGTCGTGCCCGTACCGGACCGGGACCGGCAACGGGATCGCAATCCTCGGTGTTGCTCCCACCCCTCGCTCAGCCAGTGAGCGGCCGGTCTGTATGTGGGATCCGAACCCTCAGCGGGAGCGCTACCGCGCTTCCCAAGCGGTGCACTGTAGCAGTGCGCCACCGGGCCGGCCCCCTTTTAGTTTTTAAACTTCAATGCACATACAAATTATCTGGGTGTTGGTTTAAAATAAAGATGCATGGATCCCAGTGCCCAGAAATTCTGATTAGATAGAGTTTTCAATGGAGTCTATCAACTAGGGCATTTGATACCCAACCACATGAACTACAGAATCACAGGCAAAATGAATGAATGCACAGAAACATTAAGAGATCGGATAAAAGTTGTCAAAAGCTCAAGGAAAAAATAAAATAGTGCAGTAAAAAAACAAAAACAACAACAACAACAACAAAAAACCAGGAAAGAATGGAAGGTTCAAATAGGAAATGTCACTGCTTTAGGGGATAGAAAGAAGTCTCCACCCTAACCCGCCACCCCACAACTACCATACAGAAAGAAGTCTGAACAAGTAGGTTTAGCCTATATTTCTCTGGCATTAAATGCTTGCTCAGATCCCTGAGATGATTTAGAAACATAAGGCATGCACAAACAATGAACAAAATCTTTGTGTGGAAAATTGTGGCTATTACCTCAAATGGTAGTAGTTGTTGTTGTTGTTGTTGTTGTTTTGTTTTGGTTTTTTTTTTTTTGGTTTTAGTTTTGTTCTGTTTTGTTTCGTTTTTAATTGAAACATAGTTGATTGTACATATCTGTGGTTTTAAATGAGGTTCTCCTGACCACATTTAAAGTAACAGATGCTGAATTGGCTTTTGTATGAAGCATTAGTTAGAAGCCATATGTAGTCATTGCAAAGGATTTTGACGTTGAGAAGATGTAACTAAGGATAGCATTTGCCAAGTTAGCTATTTTTACATAGTACAAGAAAAGAAATCTAAGGACACTTTATATTGATTTTGCCTGGCCATTTTTAGAAAAACTTCCACTGGATCGGAAAGTGTTCAGTGTTCCTTTTCAAACCACTGCTGACACAATCTCATCAATTCTTTGCAAACGGTGATTACCAGACACAATTATTTCTGTCAGCTGGGTAAGGAGTTCTTTGAAAAGAAACATTACCCGAGCTGGTCCTTTCATGCTTCTTTTTGGAGCAAATAGTTAGACTGAAATTTCAGCAAAGACAACTAAGGCTACACTGAAGGGATTTGTTTTCAAGATATTGGATGGAAAGTGCAGCAAGTTCTTCCATTCTTCAGTTTGTCATTTCAAATTAAACAGGTTCCTTAAAAGGCAAACACCGTGGAGGCAGGGCTGCTTTTGATCTGGCTTTTTCACTCTTTTCATCCTAGTAGTTGAAACAATTCCTAAGGCCTGGAAGGTACTGAAAAAATATTTGTTAAATGAACAAATAAACAGAAACTCCATGTGTTGAAGTAAAAATGATATAATAATTCAAGCTTTCCTTCAAGTATTTCTGAGCAGACTAGCTATAGATAAATACACCTTGCTTTTATCTAAGGCCAATCCTTCCATTTGTGCCCACCCTCTTCTTGCCTACCCCAAGAATTCATTTCCCCTTCTCCCTCATGCGTTTCCATTGTTTTTTCTTCTCTAGTGGACCATCAAGCTAGCATACATAGAGGCTGTCTTCCATCCTGTTTAAACAAAACAAAAACAAAACAAAACAACACACACACACACAAAATGCTATTTTAAAAAGAGGAAAATAAAAACTGTCTCTTGTTCTCACTTAATTCTCCAAATATACTTCTATATTTCGCTTTATCTTAACAAAGTGTTGCCTGCACTTTCAGTTTTAATTCATCTTTACCTATTTTCTCTTGAACCCTCTCCAAATGTGTATTCACCTTTATGAGTTCACTGAAATTACTCATGTTAACATCAACAGACATGCATGTGTTACTAAATTCAATACTCACTTTTCAATCCTCATTTTACTGGATTCATCAGATGCACTTGACAAAATTGATTACCCTTCCACCTTCATTGGCCTCTAGTATGCAGAATTACTCTATCTTACCCTTGGTGGTTTCTTTAAAACATCTTTTCTTGGTTCTTCTCATCTCTTCAACTCTTCAGATTTAGAATGTCTCAAGCCTCAGTCCTGGGACCTATTTTCTTTTTTATTTGCATTCGCTTTTTAAAAATGTCATGTTTTTCCTGGCTTTTAATAAACACACTGATGCCATCCCCATTTTTATCTATCTATGACAGAAATTCTCCCATGAATTCCAGGCTGCATAGCTACAATGCCCTCCAGGGAGCTTGCCTAAGTTCAGCTAAAATTTCAGATTAATAGACTGTCCTAGGTGTCTGTTGACACCAGCCTACTCAGAAGGATACCAGACAGCTACCACAGCTTGCCACTTGGAGCCTCAGGACTTCCTCCTCTATGGAAGACCTAGTAGCATTCCATGCAGCAGTCCCTACAGTTCCACTGCAGAAAACTAGAATCCTTTCCAAGGGAGTGCAAGATCCATCCACTTTTATAAACTTAATTTACCACAAGAACAATATTTTTTGTAACTACCTAAAAGGCATAGCTTCCAGGGTCTCCATAAGAGGCATGCCCAATTTCCACACTCACTGCACTTAGCAAAGCATCAAGCTATGTCTTCCTTTACAGAAGTTAAGAGTTTTCTCAATCCAGAGGAAGTTTACCAATTATAGCTATTTTGGCCATAAACAACACTGTTTTGTGTTAAAGCATATTTGACAAATCCATGGACATGCTTATAGTAAAAGAATATTAACTAACTGAGTTTATGGCAACAGAGGGTACACCTGAAGATCAGTGAGGTGTCTCAAAAAGGAGAAGTTAAAGAAAGGGTACTTATAGAATTTTCAGGTCTGGATTTAGTCACAGCATAAACGTGGTAGGGATTTGTCAGTTCCTACAAGTTAAGATGTTGCTGGAATCATCACTGGTCTTGTCTTTGAAACATATGAGTTCACACAGAGTCTTTGTTAATTTGGTTTGTTCTTACTTCTGTCTTGGAACATGTGGTTCTGGACAAGCTGGTATTAAATGAGTTTGAGAATAGAGAATCTGTGAGGTACATCATGGTGTTTTGTGTGCTTTACTGTTGGAGTGAGCAGGACTGAAGCCATGTAGGGACCTAAAACTGCATGGGCTCTAAAAGATTATTAAAGGACATAGTTTTTCTCTTGGTGTTGGGAAAATGGAATAATTTAATCAGACCCCCTCACCTAAGGTCTGGTTTGGGGTGGTGTGGTGCATTCTTTGTCAACGAGTTGTGGGTGGGGGTAGTTAGTGTGCCTGCATGGTGCCGTGATCTTGGCTGGTGTCAACTGCCTCGGACATCCACTCAGCATGGCCATGCTCTCCATTCTATGGCTCCAAGGACCTTTTGGCTGATTACATAACTCATAGACTTGGGTGTGAGGGGTCTGGTGACCCAGCCTGGTATGTGAGGGGTCTGTGGACTTAGCCTGGTGTGTGAAGGGCTTGTGACCCAGTCTGTGAATGGGCTTGAGGGGTCTGTGAGCTCCAGAACCAGCCCTAGTCTCAACAGGATTCTGAACAGGTACAGGAGCTGAAAGCTCTTGGAAGAAGGAGATGTGGCTACTTTTGAATGTGCTGTGCCCTATGGCCACCTTCCTGTTGACTGGAGCCTACTGCTCACTATGGGGCAAGCTAATTGAGATTTGCAGCAGAAATCAGAGTTTTTGGAAGTGTGGATAGGTGTCCTGGAATATGGCATTCAGCAACTGGCCACTCCTGCCTCTCATATCAGAGAAGATGACCAACCCAATGGTGACTTGAGGGAAACTGTGTGTCTACAGGCACGACCTGCTGTGCATGAGAAATTGAGACATGAGCAGCCTATGGGACCAGATTGATAACTGGTGGGTGATCCACAGGTGACCAAGTTCACCACCTATGTCCCGTATACCCAGGTTGAACTGGTTGACTTGAGAAGACAGTAAAGCAACAGAAACATTGGGAGACCCTGGCTGCTTGGTTGTTGTGGTTATGGGACCTAGGGGTGGATAGTTGGTATGCTCTGGTGAGGAGATGGAGAAATTGGCCTCCA
>NW_007726475.1:697774-705586 GCF_000696425.1 Galeopterus variegatus
GTACCGGACCGGGACCGGCAACGGGATCGCAATCCTCGGTGTTGCTCCCACACCTCGCTCAGCCAGTGAGCGGCCGGTCTGTATGTGGGATCCGAACCCTCAGCGGGAGCGCTACCGCGCTTCCCAAGCGGTGCACTGTAGCAGTGCGCCACCGGGCCGGCCCCCTTTTAGTTTTTAAACTTCAATGCACATACAAATTATCTGGGTGTTGGTTTAAAATAAAGATGCATGGATCCCAGTGCCCAGAAATTCTGATTAGATAGAGTTTTCAATGGAGTCTATCAACTAGGGCATTTGATACCCAACCACATGAACTACAGAATCACAGGCAAAATGAATGAATGCACAGAAACATTAAGAGATCGGATAAAAGTTGTCAAAAGCTCAAGGAAAAAATAAAATAGTGCAGTAAAAAAACAAAAACAACAACAACAACAACAAAAAACCAGGAAAGAATGGAAGGTTCAAATAGGAAATGTCACTGCTTTAGGGGATAGAAAGAAGTCTCCACCCTAACCCGCCACCCCACAACTACCATACAGAAAGAAGTCTGAACAAGTAGGTTTAGCCTATATTTCTCTGGCATTAAATGCTTGCTCAGATCCCTGAGATGATTTAGAAACATAAGGCATGCACAAACAATGAACAAAATCTTTGTGTGGAAAATTGTGGCTATTACCTCAAATGGTAGTAGTTGTTGTTGTTGTTGTTGTTGTTTTGTTTTGGTTTTTTTTTTTTTGGTTTTAGTTTTGTTCTGTTTTGTTTCGTTTTTAATTGAAACATAGTTGATTGTACATATCTGTGGTTTTAAATGAGGTTCTCCTGACCACATTTAAAGTAACAGATGCTGAATTGGCTTTTGTATGAAGCATTAGTTAGAAGCCATATGTAGTCATTGCAAAGGATTTTGACGTTGAGAAGATGTAACTAAGGATAGCATTTGCCAAGTTAGCTATTTTTACATAGTACAAGAAAAGAAATCTAAGGACACTTTATATTGATTTTGCCTGGCCATTTTTAGAAAAACTTCCACTGGATCGGAAAGTGTTCAGTGTTCCTTTTCAAACCACTGCTGACACAATCTCATCAATTCTTTGCAAACGGTGATTACCAGACACAATTATTTCTGTCAGCTGGGTAAGGAGTTCTTTGAAAAGAAACATTACCCGAGCTGGTCCTTTCATGCTTCTTTTTGGAGCAAATAGTTAGACTGAAATTTCAGCAAAGACAACTAAGGCTACACTGAAGGGATTTGTTTTCAAGATATTGGATGGAAAGTGCAGCAAGTTCTTCCATTCTTCAGTTTGTCATTTCAAATTAAACAGGTTCCTTAAAAGGCAAACACCGTGGAGGCAGGGCTGCTTTTGATCTGGCTTTTTCACTCTTTTCATCCTAGTAGTTGAAACAATTCCTAAGGCCTGGAAGGTACTGAAAAAATATTTGTTAAATGAACAAATAAACAGAAACTCCATGTGTTGAAGTAAAAATGATATAATAATTCAAGCTTTCCTTCAAGTATTTCTGAGCAGACTAGCTATAGATAAATACACCTTGCTTTTATCTAAGGCCAATCCTTCCATTTGTGCCCACCCTCTTCTTGCCTACCCCAAGAATTCATTTCCCCTTCTCCCTCATGCGTTTCCATTGTTTTTTCTTCTCTAGTGGACCATCAAGCTAGCATACATAGAGGCTGTCTTCCATCCTGTTTAAACAAAACAAAAACAAAACAAAACAACACACACACACACAAAATGCTATTTTAAAAAGAGGAAAATAAAAACTGTCTCTTGTTCTCACTTAATTCTCCAAATATACTTCTATATTTCGCTTTATCTTAACAAAGTGTTGCCTGCACTTTCAGTTTTAATTCATCTTTACCTATTTTCTCTTGAACCCTCTCCAAATGTGTATTCACCTTTATGAGTTCACTGAAATTACTCATGTTAACATCAACAGACATGCATGTGTTACTAAATTCAATACTCACTTTTCAATCCTCATTTTACTGGATTCATCAGATGCACTTGACAAAATTGATTACCCTTCCACCTTCATTGGCCTCTAGTATGCAGAATTACTCTATCTTACCCTTGGTGGTTTCTTTAAAACATCTTTTCTTGGTTCTTCTCATCTCTTCAACTCTTCAGATTTAGAATGTCTCAAGCCTCAGTCCTGGGACCTATTTTCTTTTTTATTTGCATTCGCTTTTTAAAAATGTCATGTTTTTCCTGGCTTTTAATAAACACACTGATGCCATCCCCATTTTTATCTATCTATGACAGAAATTCTCCCATGAATTCCAGGCTGCATAGCTACAATGCCCTCCAGGGAGCTTGCCTAAGTTCAGCTAAAATTTCAGATTAATAGACTGTCCTAGGTGTCTGTTGACACCAGCCTACTCAGAAGGATACCAGACAGCTACCACAGCTTGCCACTTGGAGCCTCAGGACTTCCTCCTCTATGGAAGACCTAGTAGCATTCCATGCAGCAGTCCCTACAGTTCCACTGCAGAAAACTAGAATCCTTTCCAAGGGAGTGCAAGATCCATCCACTTTTATAAACTTAATTTACCACAAGAACAATATTTTTTGTAACTACCTAAAAGGCATAGCTTCCAGGGTCTCCATAAGAGGCATGCCCAATTTCCACACTCACTGCACTTAGCAAAGCATCAAGCTATGTCTTCCTTTACAGAAGTTAAGAGTTTTCTCAATCCAGAGGAAGTTTACCAATTATAGCTATTTTGGCCATAAACAACACTGTTTTGTGTTAAAGCATATTTGACAAATCCATGGACATGCTTATAGTAAAAGAATATTAACTAACTGAGTTTATGGCAACAGAGGGTACACCTGAAGATCAGTGAGGTGTCTCAAAAAGGAGAAGTTAAAGAAAGGGTACTTATAGAATTTTCAGGTCTGGATTTAGTCACAGCATAAACGTGGTAGGGATTTGTCAGTTCCTACAAGTTAAGATGTTGCTGGAATCATCACTGGTCTTGTCTTTGAAACATATGAGTTCACACAGAGTCTTTGTTAATTTGGTTTGTTCTTACTTCTGTCTTGGAACATGTGGTTCTGGACAAGCTGGTATTAAATGAGTTTGAGAATAGAGAATCTGTGAGGTACATCATGGTGTTTTGTGTGCTTTACTGTTGGAGTGAGCAGGACTGAAGCCATGTAGGGACCTAAAACTGCATGGGCTCTAAAAGATTATTAAAGGACATAGTTTTTCTCTTGGTGTTGGGAAAATGGAATAATTTAATCAGACCCCCTCACCTAAGGTCTGGTTTGGGGTGGTGTGGTGCATTCTTTGTCAACGAGTTGTGGGTGGGGGTAGTTAGTGTGCCTGCATGGTGCCGTGATCTTGGCTGGTGTCAACTGCCTCGGGCATCCACTCAGCATGGCCATGCTCTCCATTCTATGGCTCCAAGGACCTTTTGGCTGATTACCTAACTCATAGACTTGGGTGTGAGGGGTCTGGTGACCCAGCCTGGTATGTGAGGGGTCTGTGGACTCAGCCTGGCATGTGAAGGGCTTGTGACCCAGTCTGTGAATGGGCTTGAGGGGTCTGTGAGCTCCAGAACCAGCCCTAGTCTCAACAGGATTCTGAACAGGTACAGGAGCTGAAAGCTCTTGGAAGAAGGAGATGTGGCTACTTTTGAATGTGCTGTGCCCTATGGCCACCTTCCTGTTGACTGGAGCCTACTGCTCACTATGGGGCAAGCTAATTGAGATTTGCAGCAGAAATCAGAGTTTTTGGAAGTGTGGATAGGTGTCCTGGAATATGGCATTCAGCAACTGGCCACTCCTGCCTCTCATATCAGAGAAGATGACCAACCCAATGGTGACTTGAGGGAAACTGTGTGTCTACAGGCACGACCTGCTGTGCATGAGAAATTGAGACATGAGCAGCCTATGGGACCAGATTGATAACTGGTGGGTGATCCACAGGTGACCAAGTTCACCACCTATGTCCCGTATACCCAGGTTGAACTGGTTGACTTGAGAAGACAGTAAAGCAACAGAAACATTGGGAGACCCTGGCTGCTTGGTTGTTGTGGTTATGGGACCTAGGGGTGGATAGTTGGTATGCTCTGGTGAGGAGATGGAGAAATTGGCCTCCACCACCATACACCCATCGCTGAGGCAGTGACTGCAGAATAGCCACAGATATGCACAAGGGCAAGGTAATCACTCTTTGATGAACTGAATGAATGCAGCTGCTGAACCATATGGGCAAATGTTGGAGAACTGCCCAAGATTGTTAGTAAACAACAAACGTGTGCAGAGTTGGTACAAATCATTCAAGAGCCGGGGATGTAGCAGTCCATGTTTAATGTGAACAAACACTCATGTCCTGGATAATGAAAATTTTACAGGCATCATGAGAGACATAGTGCTGCAAAATGCCCCATCAATGTCCTTTGGGTCACTGATGGCCATATTGGACCCATACATTGGTAGTCCTATACATGAGGTAACAACCATGATAGCCAGCTTCGGTGAAGTAGAGTATAGGAGACAAGCAAAAGGGGTCCGAAAGGTGGCTAAGACCAAACCGCCAAGAAATGCCTGGGATTTTATCCCGAAGGGACCAAGCAAGACTAGCCATAAGCAGATGTGGCTTGACTTGCTTGCAGCAGGGTTTGATAAAAAGAAAACTGACCAGCAGCCAAATGCAGTCCTCTTTGCCTTATGGCAGCAATTATGCCCTGAACAGCATTTTCCCAAACGTCCAAAAACAGGTAGCAATGTATGCTCAGTGGATTTAAAGGACTTTTTGGTTGCTCCTGAGGAGGTGGATGAACTGTTCCATTTCGATTAGGGAGAAGGCCAAGGTACTCGCCTTTTGGGGCAGGCGAGGACTAGAGGCCTTATGTCGAATTGGCAATATATTGATCGAGGATGAATGTGCAGCATGTTTTAGCATTGGTGGATACAGGTGCAGAATGTAGCCTGATATATGGCAATCCAGATAAGTTTCCAGGGGCCACAGTTCATACAGATGACTATGGAGGACATACTACTGAGGTCAAAACTGTATTATTACCATTGGGCACAGGAAGATTATCTCCTCGTGTATATACTGTATACATATATTTATATCCCCCATAAATGAATACATCTTGGGTATGGATGTACTTTATGGTTTGCACCTGCAATGAACAGTTGGAGAGTTTCAGCTGCAAATACAGACAGTAAAGCCTGTGTTACAAGGATATGCTAAGCATGACCCATCTGGTGTTACCCAAGTTAAGACATGTGGTTAAGGTAAAGCAGTATCGCCTACCAGGAGGAAATGCAGAAATAAGTGCTACTATATTGGAATTAGAAAAAGTTGACATTATTCGCCCAGCTCAGAGCCCATTTAATGCTCCTGTATAGCCAGTGAAAAAGACTGATGGTACCTGGAGAATGACTGTAAATTATTGAGAACTGAACAAAGTAGTTCTTCCTTTGCCTGCAGCTGTGCCTTCAGTTCACGACTTGATGGATCAGTTGAGGACTCAGCTGGGGACTTATTATTATGTATTGGACCTTGCAAATGCTTTTTTCTCTATTCCAATTTCGGCTAATAGCCAAGGTCAGTTCGCCTTCAGCTGGGAAGGAAGACAGTGGACTTTTCAAGTATTACCCCAAGGTTATTTGCATAACCCAACCATTTGTCATGGTTTGGTGGCTGGGGACCTAGCCAAGTGGACTAGGCCCAGCACGGTTACAATGTTTCACTACATTGATGATGTGTTAGTAACCTCTGATTCTCTTGCAGATTTAACACAGGGCAGCTCAATGGGTGCACTTGGTGGAGCTGTAGGAGCGAGGTTGCCCAATTCTTGAGGGACCCAGGTGCCCCAGTGTGCTTAATGTTTGCCCTGTTTGGGTTTAAATTTGTATGGGGCCTGTTTTTCCTTTCTATTCCTCCCTTCTGGAATGGGATTGTGTACCCAGTGTCTGTCCTGCTGTATCTTGGAAGTGGGTAAACTTATTTTTGACTCTTTGCAGGTTCAGAGCTGAAAGGAATTTTGCCTGTAGTCTCAGATGAGACTTTGGACTTTTGAGTTGGTGCTGAAATAAGCTAAAGACTTTTGGGACTGGGATGGACTGTGTAATATGTGAATGTAAGGGTCATCTAGCCTCACTGAGGGAACATCACTGAAGATTCTGAACACATAGATTGTATGGCAAGAGACCCTGAAGGGGTGGATTGTTGGGAAATGTAATAATTTAATCAGGCCCCCTTGCCTTGGGTCCAGTTGGGAGAGATGCAGCACATTCTTTGTAAATGAGTTGTGTGTGGGTGGAATTAGTGCACCTGCATGTCGCTGCAACCTTGACTGGCATCGACTGCCTTGGGCATCCACGGTGCATAGCAGAATTGCTCCAAGAACCTTTGGCTGGTAACCAAGCTCATAGACCTGCGTGTGAGGGGTCTGGTGACCCAGCCTGGTGTGTGAAGGGTTTGTGACCCAGTCTGGACAATGGGCTTGAGGAGTCTGTGAGCTCCAGACCCAGCCCTAGCCCAACAATTGGCCCAGTTGGCAGGATTATGAGCAAGTAAAAGAGCACTACACTTGGCATACATTTCTCTGAGTTTCCTCTCCTCCCATGGTTATTTGGTATTTTGAACCTTAGTTATGAGGCAGGATGACATTATTTGCATGAATGTAAAGTTGTTTTCTAGTCAGCCTGGAGCTGCTGGCTTGCATATACAACCCAGACCATGGGAAACCAAGGAAGACATCAATAAAGCTATGCTAATTCCACGCCTTCGGCAGGACCCTGAGATAATGGCAAGAATGGAAACAGAAACCAGACAGAGCCTTGGCAAGAACTTGCACCTGGCTTCTTGCACTGAGCTCCCACAGCACATGTCCCCCTCTCTTCTGCTTTTCATTTCCTATGTTCTAACCCCTCTTTAAAAACCCCCTCAGTAAATCTGAGTCTAGGAGATGGCTTCAGTCTGCCCATTCTCCTTCAGGTTCACCTGAGAGATGGGTTAGCCCAACATCTCTCCTCAGATCACTCGTACTCCTGAATAAAAGCTGACTTCATTTTCACCATTTGACTTTTGAGTTGTCTGTTTTTGAAAAGGGGCAGGCAGCCCGACTTGTGCCCAGTAACATCACCATAGACCGTTTTAAAATGTTACAGTTCTGTTTTCAGTTTTCAGTTCCACCTGCTGTCTGTCAGAGTATTACCACTTTATCATTAGTAACACCATTAGCATATTATCCTTACAAGGTTCCTAGGAAAACAACAGTAAAGAGTTAAAAGAAAATCAAATTATCTTAATAAGCAGAAAAGTTTTGTTAACCTTCTCCACAATATCTAATTGCCTGCTTTACATCTCTCTGTGAAGGCAGGCCACAGAGTCAGCTTAAATTTAACATTTCAAAATTTATCATTCCGTTCTCCACCAGAAAGCAAACAAACCAAAAAACAGTCCAGCCAAACAAAACTTACAACCCAAGCCCTGCTCTTTCTACAACCTTCCCTACTGCACCCATGGACAGTTCATCCTTTCGGATTTACAACACAAAACACGAAGCCCCCTTTGCCTTCTCTCTTTCTCTCACAACTCATATTCAATCAAGTGGCATGTCCCATTCCCTTCACCTTCAAAAAAAAATCCAGAATTTAGTCACATTTCCTAATTTCTGTCTGGCCTGGATGTTTGCAATACCATGCTAACCAATCTCCTACTACAGCCCTTCCCCTTCAGCCTGCTATAAATATGGCTGCTGCAAAGATTCTTTTAAAGTATAGTCAGATGATCTCTCTTTCTTCAAAAGTATTCATGTCATTCAGA
>NW_007726475.1:705789-707679 GCF_000696425.1 Galeopterus variegatus
TACAACCCAAGCCCTGCTCTTTCTACAACCTTCCCTACTGCACCCATGGACAGTTCATCCTTTCGGATTTACAACACAAAACACGAAGCCCCCTTTGCCTTCTCTCTTTCTCTCACAACTCATATTCAATCAAGTGGCATGTCCCATTCCCTTCACCTTCAAAAAAAAATCCAGAATTTAGTCACATTTCCTAATTTCTGTCTGGCCTGGATGTTTGCAATACCATGCTAACCAATCTCCTACTACAGCCCTTCCCCTTCAGCCTGCTATAAATATGGCTGCTGCAAAGATTCTTTTAAAGTATAGTCAGATGATCTCTCTTTCTTCAAAAGTATTCATGTCATTCAGAGTAAAATCCAAAGTTCTTAAAATAACTTCCAAGTTCCTAGGGAAACAGACCTTCATAACCTCTTTAACCTTATCTCTATTTCTCTGCCCTCTCTCTTCAGCCATAATGGCTTCCTTGCTCATCTGGAATATGCCAGGCATGCTCCTGCCTCAGGGCATTTATATCTGCTGTAATTTCTACTTGGGTGGCCCTTCCAGCTTTATGAATAGACTACCACTTCACTTCCTTCAAGTCACAGCTTTATGTTTTCCCCAGTCTACTCTGGCATCTCTCCCCATCTCTCACTACCTCTTCCTCCTCCTTAGTATATATATAATTTATTTATTAATTTTGTGGGGTTTTTTTTCTATTTTTCTGTAGTAGATTGTATCTCCATGACAGCAAAAATTTTCTGTCTGTTATATTCATCCTATATACACAAAACCTAGAATATTGCCTGGAACCAATTAAATACTGAAACATTTGTTGATTGGATTTGTTGAAACTAAAACTGTGTATGTAGGTATTTATGGTATAAGGGAAAAATAATAATAGCCTAAGGAGATTAGTGTCTTGAAGTGCCGGGTTTGTTAAAAATATATTTGTTATCATTATTATTATTATTATTTATTATTATTATTTTTATTATTATTGCCCAAGTGAAATACAAACACATAGCATTACATCTAATTTTGAGGTAAGCATTAGATGGGTAAAGAAAAAAAGAGAAGAAAGGGGATTAAATAGACAGGCAAATTCTAATAATGAAGACTGAAATTATAGGACTACATGCAGCAGTTGAAAATAAGAGAGCAACTAGGTACTCCTTGAGATGCAATAACCTGATAATACATTTATTAATCACTCATTTCTTCAGGCAGACTTGGAGCATTTCTGAGCATATTGAATGTGCATTGTTGAAAGCAATATTTGATCAAAAGAGATCAGCAATAAAGCCTCTATAACCACATGATCTGTTAAGATCATTTTTGGGAGCAAGCAGAGTGTTCTTGCTTCTCTAAAACTAGGCTTCCTTCTCATAACAGATTGGTAGTGGTGTATCCATGGGCTTCCATAAAACATAACATATCGTAAATATGGGCTCCATTATTCTCTAGATATAGATTTTAATGAGGTATTGCTGTCAGAGAACACGATGCATCTGACAATCCAGCTAAGACCAGGTTACACTGTATATACTATATCACAGGGTTTTTTTATGTGTGTATGTGATACATGAACCAGGCCCCAGGCCAAGACTGTACAATAGAATTCTACCTGGCTGAACAATTCATTTGGTATGATTTGTTGTGACCTGTCTACACAATTCTCTAGCAGTAGATGTCTTAATGAGCCACAGCAAATTGGATGGACCAATTCATAGCTGCTGTCACATACTGTAGCCACAACTTCAATTAAAGTTATAGATTGCTTCAAAGCATTGTTCATTGAGAGTGACTCAAACAATAGCATAGAATGCTCTCATTAATCCCTTGATCGAATTGAGAACATACATATCAGACATTTCTGCACTAAAGGTATTACTTTACCTACTGAAATAT
>NW_007726475.1:708828-710278 GCF_000696425.1 Galeopterus variegatus
TCAAGACCATGGCAGATAGAAAAAGACAATTTTGACTACAGTGTAGATGACACCAATGTACATGAATAATGATGTAGTAATTGAAAAGAAAGAAGCACTGGCAAAGATTCTGTCCTTGACCAAACTCTATTGAATGATCTTTTCAAGTAGGCCCTGACTTTTAGGCTTCCATGTTCATCTCTGCATTGTCCAATTTTAGTAAGAATACTAAGTCAGTTAAATTGAAATCCCTCATCCTCCGTACGTGACCACCCTCCATGTCTGATCAGGTTCCTCATCCTACACCATTCCTCAGGTGGTATCTGATCATGCTGGCCCAACTTTAGTGAGAATCCTAATAAGTCTGTTTAGCCAGAAGCCCCTCTTATCCCTCATGTTTCCTCTTGGTAATTTTCAATACACTGCCCCTCACCCTGCTCCTTGGATGTATATTGCCTGATATATTCCGAGTTGAGCCAGAGATCTCTCCCCTACCACAAAAGCACATTGTAGTAGCCCCCTGTATACCTATTGTGATAGCCCCCATTAAATGAAGTCTGCCTCACTGTTCATTAACAAGTGTCATGAATAATATTCTCTTAAATACTACTAAGCACTATATATATTACAGATGAGTTTTAGCTCTGCAGAGAAACATGCAATTAAAGCGTCAATGCAAAAGTTTAATTTGGTTTGAAGAATAGGTAGGATTTCATCTAGTAGAGATAGTGATAAATGAAGTTTGTTTCACATAGAGGGAATAGCAGGAACAAGGGTGATTATTTTACCTTGGTGATAATGAGCCATGTGTCCAGCCTAACAACCTACATGCCATTCAAATAATGAAATTTGACAGTCTGCAAGTAAAATGCTAATTGTTCTAAAGCTCTCTCCTCTTTGTTTCTACTGTGTTTTTGGGAAAATAGCAAAATACAAAAAAACAAACAAGCAAACAAACAAACACAATTGGCATTTCAATGTTCAGTACAATTTGTCATACAGAAACTAGTGATTGTCAGAAAATTTTGGGAAGANTCTAAACTAATCTCAACATCAAATTAACACTGAGTCTATAACACTGAGATTTCATCACTTTAAAAAAAAAATTATTTTTATTTTATTTTTGTTTAGTTATTTATTTTTGTCCATTTTTGAGACCGGCTGCACCGCGCTCAGCCAGTGAGCGCTGTGAGTGCACCGGTAATCCATATATAGGATCCGAACCCGCGGCGGGAGTGCTGCTGCGCTCCCAGCGCCGTACTCTCCCAAGTGCTCCACGGACTCGGCCCTACATCTGTTTTTTAAACTATGGAAAAGGATTAGGGAGTTGTTAGAATGTAATTTTTTTAAAAAATATTCATTTATTGAACAAATATTAATTGAGGACTATTGCACGCAGAGTACTAAATATCAAGACCATGGCAGATAGAAAAAGACAATTTTGACTACAGTGTAGATGACACCAATGTAC
>NW_007726476.1:0-1269 GCF_000696425.1 Galeopterus variegatus
CAGTGTTGCCAGGCTTCATGCAACAAGCCCTGGGGCTTCGTTTCTCAAAAGGACTCAGCTCTCGTGGGCAATTACTGCTGTTAGACTGTTATTATCATCATTTTGTATACAGGTAAATGGTGAGAGCAAATGGTTTAATGACTTGCTCCAAGTTTCAGAGTACAGCGAGATTACAGTTAGAGAAAAAAACAGCTGGAATTTCTGATTTTCAAACCCATGCTTTAGCCTAGAGACAGTTCTATATAGCCATGCTTTAGATGCACGGTAGGAAAATCTGTGAGAAATAACGTTGCAGAATCTAGTATCTCTGAGAACTTTGGATGGAGGTTACCAAAGCTCACTGCTGACGTTTCAACCCCCTCACCTCTGCACGCACCTCCCAAGAGGGGATGAGTCATTGTTTTCTCTCTTCCTTTGAGGACCCTGAGGTGTGGAGAAGTTAACAGCTTAGCCCAGGACACATTTTTCGAGGTAGAACCATGACCAGAAGTCCTGGATCTCCTGACTTTAGATCAGGGCTTTTCCTACAATGCTTGAAACTGACCAAGTGAGTTCTCAGCATCTATTACACACGTGCACTGATTTTGTACTTGTTTTAGCTGGAATTATTTTCCAGAATTCCCTTCTCCATATGTTTTTGGGTTCAAGTTGGCCAAAAGAAAAATTTGTGCAAGATTTGGAAGGTGGAGGTAAAGCCACAGCCACTACCCTCTGAAGGTCATTGTGGTTTGATGCGGTGACAGGTGCACGGGCACTTGCTGGTGGGCTCCAGCTTGTCCTTTTTCTTTCTCATTCCACATCCAGCAATTCCTCCTATGACCAACAGTGGCCCCAGGCCCACCACCAGATGCAAAGGCAACAGTTTCCTATAGACTATTCCACCAGCTGTACTTTTCCAGTCCCAGCCCAGCAAGTGGCCGTGCCTGGCTGCCCATATCCCTTGGTAAACTTAGCCTGGTCCATTCACATCAGTGTTTCAGGAAGGCTAGTTAGTGACTCATCCTCCAACTCCCTCCCATACCCCCTTACTTCCCGGGTTTCTCCCACAATTGCCTAGTACAGTATGTCCTTAATACTTCCACATGGTTCTGCTTTCCCAGTTGAGCTCTGACTGATAGAATAACCAACATGTCGCACACACCAGGGGAGGTGCAGAAGAAATAAGAAAGTCCCTATCCTCAGGGGCTTCCAGCTCATTGGGGAGATAGAGCATTTTAACACAGCCAGCTGGGGACTCATGGCAGCGTATGGTGAAGTGACAAATCATTG
>NW_007726476.1:2500-4326 GCF_000696425.1 Galeopterus variegatus
TAAAAAGAGTCACTAATATTTGCCTCTTTAGGGAGGTGAGAGCATCAACGCTTGGCTATAAATCCAGGTGAGATCTCTGAATGAAAGGTGATACACAAGAAGAGCAGTGACCTGGATGCATGGCCCCGGGAAAAGTCCAGGATCCAGGCCACAGCAGGCAACACCAGAAGCTTCTGGAAGCTGCTTGTGAGCTGAGGCTTTATTTTGTACGTGTGCATCTACATGCCTGTGTGCCTGGAGTGTTGACTCTGGAGATTTAAGAATACAGTAAATGACATCATAGGTAGTTCAGGAAAATTAGGACTTATTTTTAGCTATGACCCTTGTCTGTTAAATGAGCTGAATTTTAAAAGAATGAGGGAAGGGGAGAAGGAAAAGAAATATAGAAGGCAATAAAAAATAAGTGAGATTCCTGCTTGATCTCAAACAGCACCAGATGAAAGTCAAGTCACAGCTTTCTTATTTCTTTTCGGCCAGAAAGGTGTTGACAGGAGAAATGTATGACCAGGAGAGGATATGCCTTCTTATGAGAATTCTGTCCCTCCTTGCAGTCATTTGTTTTGAGAATGTGTCTCCAAGTGTCTGCAAAGGAGGTGGTGATCTTTTTCAGATATTGAGCCTTAGGGGTATCACTCCTCTGTCTCTGGACTTTAAGATCGTACTTCCAAGTGATCTGTCCTGTTTGTCTTGACATCTTAAGACGATCCCTGTTTCCAGGCTGAGCTGAGATGGAGCAAAGAGGAAAAAAAAACAACTGATGAGTTGGATCAGCTAAGGAGTAGGATCAGCTAGAAGGCTGGATCTGCTAAGAGAGGGAAAGAGCAGACGGTGCTGGAGAATGGAGAAGGTGGCCATTCAGATAAGGGCAGTGTTCAAGGAGTCCCAGAAGGAAAGCAGGAATCTGAATGGTGGCATGAGAGGAGACAAGGGACCGAGATCAGCAGACATAAATATTCATCCCTATACAAGCGTGGTTGACTTAAACGTTACTTCAGGGTGGGGTCCAGAAACATCAACCCACCTGGCTTAAGAGCAATGAGAACTATCTGGGGCAAATCGGGACAGCTGTGAAAAGTAGCTCGATGTCATTGCATCAGGTAGGATGCATGGGTTCTAGTCTCAGCTTTGCCACTAATTCACTATGTGACCTTTGACAAGTCACTTGGGGTCAGTTTCCTTCTCTGCAAAGAGAGGAGGTTGGACCAGGGTAGGGGTCTCCAGTGAAAGAGTTCCCAAAGACTTGCTAGACGACCTGAGTTGGTCGCTTCCAGATGCCAAGCCTGGCCTGGGCCCCTCTTCCTGCCCATGCTATGAGGCATGCTGTCACCTGCAAAGCCCCACAGGGAGAGAAGTATTCTTAGTAGCAGTATGCATTCTCATTGTCTGTGTAAAACATGCTCCCACCCCATCCCCAACTCCCAGTGATCTCAAGACTTCAGAAATCCAAAAGCAATTTCTCTCCCCAAAAAGAATGCAAATCCCAGAACTAGTTTCAATGACCCTGAGACTTCTCCCAGCTCTAAAATTCTTAGATTTGCTAGGGTCAAGGGTTTGGATCCCTGTACTAGCCAGCCACCAAAAAAATAAAAATAAAATCAAATTCTTGGATTTGCTAGGCTGGCTGGTTAGCTCAGTTGGTTAGAGCACAGTGTTGTGACACCAAGGTCAAGGGTTCAGGTCCCTGTATTGGCCAGCCACCCCCCAAAATAAATTAATTAAAATAAAATTCTTGGATTTGCTGATTCTTTTAGAGAATAGGGTCATAGATCACTTACATGGCATTTGGATACAGACCCTTAGAACAATCCGGGGACAAGCTGTTTCCA
>NW_007726476.1:5580-7765 GCF_000696425.1 Galeopterus variegatus
GGGGACATCATAAACTCGTGAGCAGGCATCAGAAATGTCATGGGAAGGGGAAAGGAAAAAAGGTGTCATGGTGAGGATGCATATGTCTATTTGAAGGAAAATAGATCATCAGCAAATACCAGCCCGCCTTTCCTCTTTAGCTACAGCCCCGATTTATTTTAAGGACCTTTGACTCAAGGTGAGCTGCTCCAGTGATGTTCACACATTTTAAAAAAGAAGTTGCATTTATAAAAATGAATTCTAACGTGGGACTCTATTTATAGAAAGGTAAATAAAAGGGCTGTTCTGGTGGAAACAGAGAGGGCTCAGCGCTCCGGCCACCTCCTCATCCTCTTTGCTTTTATTTCTTGGCCTCTGAGGGGCTGACACTGAATGACTTGATGTCAGCTCAAAAGATTNACCCCAGTTATAATAACGGTTACTGTAGAAAAATATCATCTGTTTTATGAAGTGGTTTCTTACAATGCACTTACCAAAAGCCCTGGTGGGACAATGCCCAGCCTGGTCCAGAGACAGCCATGGGACAGCACCACAGGGACCTGGGCCAAAAGCATGGACAGATGCTCCCTGGCCAGAGTGCTGTTATTACCAGCACCCAGTGACCAGTGATTTTCTCTCCTCTTATGGTGAAATACCACAGAAGAACGGAGCATGTGAAAGAACAGAACCAGAACTGCAGGTCATTATGCACAATATCAACAGAAGCCTCTGGGGTGTGCAGGAGCCCATAATCCTAATGCCAGATGGGCATAGGAATAGGATATTTTATTGGGGTCAAAGAGAAACGACTTAGGGAAGGGGGAGGTGGGCTGCTATTCCTCAAGCAGTGTCAATAAGGGACGGTTGACCCCCCCCTCCCACCACCCCTGATTGTCTTCAGCAGTTATTATACCTTCAAGAAAGAAAAAAGGTTCTAGACCTAGCTGAGAGAGGGAACTATTCCTGGGGCAGGGTTATTGCTGACAGGTGTAAATAGAAGGCTTCCCCAGTAAAACAGAAATGAGGCCACACCCCCTTGGACCAGATCAAGTTTCTTGCCTCACAATCCATCCCCAGAGGGATAATCTTCCCATTTAAGCCNCTCTGACAATACCAAGTGTGGGATCGGGTGTAAAATTACAGAATTCTTTCACATTCCTAGTAGGAGCATAAATTGGTATAATCACTTTGGAAAACATTGGTCATTTTTGTTGTAAAGTTGAACATGCATATAACTAGGACTTAGCCGTTTCACTTCTGGGTGTATCATCTAGGTTAGGTTTTTGTGTTTGTTTGTTTGTTTTAAAAGATGACCGGTAAGAGGATCTCAACCCTTGGCTTGGTGTTGTCAGCACCACACTCTCCCAAGTGAGCTAACCGGCCATCCCTATATAGTTATCTGAACCCGTGGCTTTGGTGTTATCAGCACCACACTCTCCCAAGTGAGCCATGGGCCAGCCCTTAGGTTAGGTTTTTTTCAAACACGTGCCTGTCAGTGGGTTGTGAAACCAGTTTAGTGGTACACAACCAACATTTTTAACAACAAAATAGAATCTGATAGGGTAGAAAAATTTAGAGGAAATTGTCCATAGAAAGGGTAAGTTTTGTTTCATAATCAGTGATTTCATAGATGCATGTACCATGTGTGTTGTGATGTAAAATTTTTATTGTACATGTAAAATATATTTATTATATGTGTATAAAATATATTACAGTTTTAAAAGTTTGAAAAACAATGTCCTAGAATAATTTTTTGACACATGTACCTGGAGACATGTAAATGTTCATTATCTACAGGAGCAAAAGACTGCAGACAACTCAAATGTTCATTGCCAGGAAGATAGATAAATAGATTGTAGAGCAATAATGCAGTGGACTATTACGCAACAATGAAAAGGAATGAATTATAGCTCTATGCAACATTATGGGTAAATTTCAGAAGCCCAATATTGAAAGAAAAGAGTTGGTCACAGAAGACTACATATAATATGTTATTTTTATAAAGCCCACAAACAGCAAAACAAAACAAAACAACACATCACGTATGTGGCAAAACTTTTTTTAAAACCAAGAAGTCACAAATTTAGGACAGTGATTACCCCCTGGAGGGGAGAGATGGGGAGAGTTACAGGTCATGTTCTTTTTTTTTTTTTCCTTTTTGTCTTTTTCGTGACCGGCAACAGATCGCAACCCTCAGTGTCGCGCC
>NW_007726476.1:8568-10183 GCF_000696425.1 Galeopterus variegatus
TTTCGTGACCGGCAACAGATCGCAACCCTCAGTGTCGCGCCTGTACCGGACCGGGACCGGCGACGGTATCGCAACCCTTGGTGTTGCACCCGCACCTCGCTCAGCCAGTGAGCGGCCAGTCTGTATACAGGTCATGTTCTGATTCCTAAATTGGGGGTGGGTTTCACACGTGTTTATTCTATTATTATAGTTTACGGATAGGTTTCCTATATGTATACATGTATGTAATATTGGAATGTATGCAATATTACATATAACCAAAATCAGAATAGCCATAAAAACATCTGATGCACTAGCTGAAGAAATATCTATTCATAGTAACAAATGTACCTCTCCCCTCAAAATAGAGATTTCCATAAAAACCAACAAAAAATGGACTATAAAGACATGAGAGAAAAAGAACAAGCCTACTGGGCTGTCGTCACTACTTATTTTAAAGCATGAAATAATGCTACATGGATCAGTACTTATTTTCATAGTTGGTAAATTAATCAGATAAGACCTCGTTGAGGCGTAGAATGTTTTCTCCTGGGATCAGCCTTTGAATGTTAAAGTAGAAAGGATTTCCAGAATAAATTCACCCAAGTTAGCTACAGACTATGTTCCCTGTCTACTTTTGTTGACTAAAATAGATATTCTTAAAATTCTATTTTTGCAATAACCCATTTTTACCAGGGAGAGTGTAGCATGTGCCAGACCAGACCAGGTCCTTCAGTGGACATCAGCCATTGACTGCTCTCACTCTCAAAATTCAATTGAAATGGACATATAAACTCAATACAGGCAAGGTCTTCCAGGCATGCATTTTGCTCAATCATTCATGACGTATTCATGATTACCTATTACTGAGAATAAAGTAAAATTAGCCACAAAGCAGCCTAGGAAATGTATCTACCCTAAGGTATTAAGTATTGCTACACTAAGGCAAACTTTATTGTCTTAAAAAGCAATCCCTACTCCCAAGGATTTACTGGAATCCAAGCCCAATTGTAAACCACTGGGCTTGTAAAAGGGGAACAAACTTTCGTATCTTTGTGTTATGGTTGAATTGTGTCTCTCACCCCCCACCCCAAATTCTTCTGATTGAAGTCCTAACCCCAGTACCTCAGAATTCCTTGTTTGGTAGTAGGGTCATTGCAGATGTAATTAGTTAAGGCAAGATGATGTCACACTGGAGCAGGGTACACCCTTAATCCAATATAACTGGTATCTTATAAAAAGGGGCAATTTGGACACAGACATGCACACAGGGAGAATATCATGTGAAGATGAAGGCAGAGATTGGCATGATGTAACCGAAGCCATGCAACACCAAAGATTCCAGCAAACCACCAGGAGCCAGAAAAGGGGCATGGGACAGATTCTCCCTGACAGCCCCCAAGAGCAACTAACCCAGCCAACATCTCGATCTTGCATTTCCAGCTTCCAGAACTGAGACAACATATTTCGAAGTCACCCAGTTTGTGATATTTTGTGCCCTAGGCAATTAATGCAGTTTGTTTTTTTCAAATTCAGAAAAATGCTTAATCTCCTATTTAAATACCTCTGTAGGTCTACAGTCAACATTTGAAATCAGGAGACCTGAAATAAAGAGTCTGCCTTTTAATTGGCTGTT
>NW_007726476.1:11191-12581 GCF_000696425.1 Galeopterus variegatus
TAGGGTCTTGGAGGGGAAAAGGCAAGGTCAGAATGTATTGAGAACCTGAAGTTTGGTTGAAGGCAGGTCTTTTCATGTGGGGTCTTGAGTAGGATTGGGTAAGGATTGTCATGTAACGGTTTAGCATCGGTGGAAACAGCAAGGTGAAGATGTTGAGATAGGATTTCGAAGAGTCTTAGGACATAAACTGTTGATGCTTTCTATGGAAAGAGTTGGAAGTTCCTGTAATAAAGCTATTTGCTTGGGAAAGAGTCTTCCAGAATAGTAAAGCAATTTCTGATAAACACAATAGGATAATAAAGTCAGGTTTTGGTCCTTGTTTCCAAACTGAATGGGAATGGAAGGAGATGGTCTCAGTTGTCATGTGTAAAATGTAGGTAAAGTGCTTGAGTTAGTGGCCCGTTCCCTCTCTTGTGGGTGGGCTCGGTGTGCTGGGTTCTTTCTCCCAAAGTTAGCTCTTCAAATTGGTTCTCTCTGNGGTGGGCTCGGTGTGCTGGGTTCTTTCTCCCAAAGTTAGCTCTTCAAATTGGTTCTCTCTGCCAGAACTGTATCTCATCCTCACCCCAAAACTCCTTTCTTTCTGCTAACTTTGGTTAATAAGGCTATCTAATATTACAAATTCCTTATTGTTATAAGAGCCTCCTGAATAGAGGTGTTTTATTTTAAGGACACTTCAACCCAAATGAACAATGCTGTGTGGATAGACACTTCTGGAAGAAATATCGTCTTCTNTTCCAGCTTCCAGAACTGAGACAACATATTTCGAAGTCACCCAGTTTGTGATATTTTGTGCAATTAATGCAGTTTGTTTTTTTCAAATTCAGAAAAATGCTTAATCTCCTATTTAAATACCTCTGTAGGTTTACAGTCAACATTTGAAATCAGGAGACCTGAAATAAAGAGTCTGCCTTTTAATTGGCTGTTCAACCTTGAATTAATCACTTACCTTCTTCGGGCTGTGTTCTGAAGTGTGAAAAGAACACAATACTAATACTTACCCCACCTAACTCTCACAGTGATAAACGAGCCCAGTGAAATGATTCACAGGGGAATGCTTGTAAATTGTAAAGCACTACATTACTATGCAAAATATCATATTTTTCATCCATTAAAGTGCTGATAGTGATTACAATTAACCTTTTAATGTATTGTGCATATTGTGTGTCTAGTGCTCGATCCCCAAATATCACCAGCACAACCTAATGATAAGACAAAACTCTACTTTGTCTTAATTTTTAAGAAAACAAACAGGTTTATATGCCTGTTTGTTTATTAAACATTTTCTTGCTTCCTGCAGTAAGGGAGAACACCACCTCAACAGAGCCTTGATAGGGTCTTGGAGGGGAAAAGGCAAGGTCAGAATGTATTGAGAACCTGAAGTTTGGTTGAA
>NW_007726476.1:14411-20436 GCF_000696425.1 Galeopterus variegatus
ATAGAATGGTTTGGTCAGGGCCCTTGCCTTGGGTCTAGTTGGGTGTGGTTCAGCACGTCCATTGTAGGCAAATTGTGTGTGTGTGTGTGTGTGTGTGTGTGTGTGGAGTTAGTGCCCATGTGCGCCAATTTTTTAGTTTTGTTGCTATTCTTGTGTTTTTCAGAGAGAGGGAGAGACAGAGAGACAGAGACAGAGAGACAGAAAGAGAGTTTTGGTGAAGCAGTCAGGTGGGCGTCTGCCTCGGTCATCTGCCCAGCACAGCCATGCTTTCCAGCCTATGGCTCCAAGGACCTGTTTGCTGGTTACCTAGCTCATGGACCTGAGTGTAAGGGGTCTGGTGACCCAGCCTGGCATGTGTGGGGTCTGGCGACCCAGCCTGGCATGTGAAGGGTTTGTGACCCAGCCTGTGAATGGGCTTGAGGGGTCTGGAAGGGGTCTGAGAGCTCCAGACCCAGCCCTAGCTCAACCATCGGCCCAGTCGATGCAGGATTACCGGCAGGTAAAAGAGCCCAACAACTAGTGTGGTCACCTAGCTTTACAGTTGGCATCACGAACAGGATTAAGAGAGCTTTACACCAGTGTATACAAGCATTTCAAAGTACTGAGTTTGGGGGTTTCCATCAATACCATTTGTCTTTCCACCCCCACCCACACAACCAGGAAAGCAACAGAGTCAGAGCTTGGGGTCCTGAGACAGGAGCCAGGGCCAGTCCTGTTCCCCTACAACATCTTATTAGTCACGTGTGTTTCTTTGGGATGTGTCTTCTCTGCTCATGTCCTTCACCAAATTTCTGCTTAGATGTTTCTAATTCATTTTTAAGAGTTCTTTCTGCATAAAGGATGTTAATCTTTGTGTGTTAAATTTGTTCCTTATCAATTGACTTTAAATTTAATTTGTGATGCTTTCCTTCAAAAAATAGAAGTTTAATTGTAAAATAATAAAAATAAATAAATAAATAAATAAATATCATTTGCCTTTAATACAAATGAATTTACAGATGGGTATGTAGTGACGGACAACAATACTACCTTATTTTTCTTTTTGGGGGGCAGCTGGTACAGGGATCCAAACCCTTGACCTTGGTGTTACACCACCTCCCTCTAACTGACTGAGCCAACCGAACAGCTCACACTACCTTACTTTTCTGAAAATACAGGGATCCAAACCCTTGACCTTGGTGTTATACCACCTCCCTCTAACTGACTGAGCCAACCGAACAGCTCACACTACCTTACTTTTCTGAAAAGGTTCAAAGACACCTGAGAGTTTTGAAAACTGAGACATTTTACGGGAAATGGGGAGATTAGCTAGCAGTTTCCGGGATTGTTAAGAGTATTTGCTAGTGTTTAGGTTACCAGAGCAATTATACTTTCGGTCCTGTTTATGCCCAAATCCTGCTTAGCTCCTTACAATTCCTGTTGATTTGTGAGTGAGAAATAAAGATGTAATGTACTGACTAAGCCAGTCCTATAATAAGTGGAACAAAACAGGATATTCTAGAGAAGTGATAAGCCCTTGTCTTTGATTTCTAACACTCTGGTCAGGGAACCTGAATTGGTCCTGACTTAGATCTTTAGAAAAAAAAAAAAAAATTGTCACTAGGAGTCCCTGAAATATCTGCTAGGAGATGTTACTTTAAAAAAAAGAATTATGGTAAAATATATATAACATAAGATTTACTATCTTAACCACTTTTAATTGTATAGTTCAGTGGCGTTAAGTACATTCACATTGTCATGCAACTATCACCACCACCCAGCTTCAGAACTTTTTCATCTTGCAAAAACTGCAACTTGGTACCCCTTAAACAATAATTCCCCATTTCCGCCTCTCCCAGCCCCTGGCAAACACCATTCATTCCGTCTCTATGAATCTGGCTATTCCAGGTAAGTGGAATCATACAGTCTCTGTCCTTTTGTGTCTGACTTATTTCACTTGGCATAGAATCTTTAAGATTCATCTACAAGGTAGCATATGCCAGAATTTAATTCCTTTTTAAGGCTGAATCAGTTCAAGGAAAGATTTGCATTACCTTTTAATTCTATTTTTCCACGAATTTTTTCAAGTGCCCTCGTATGCACCACATTTTGTTTATCCATTCATCCACCCACGTTTCCACCTGAGATGTTACTTTTCATATCTTTTTATTTTCTGATGTCTCCCATTTCTGGACCACTAGTGAGAGGCAGAAACAGTTGGGGAGTTGGGGGGCAGGGTGGAGGTAAGGCAGGTGAGGGGACAGTGTCTGTGCAGTGAGGCTAGCTTCAGACCACCCTGTCCTGAGAGGCCAGGTACACAGCAGCAAGACCTGCCAGAAAAGTTCTACCCACAGTGGTCATCATAGTATTGTGTTCTGTGACCCCTATGTTTACAAGCCCTGTTTTTTTTGTTTTGTTTTTTTTCTGGTGGCTGGCTAGTATAGCGAGCCAAATCCTTGACCTTGGTGTTACAAGGCCACGCTGTAACCAACTGAGCTAACCATCCAGCCTACAAGCCCTGGTTTAAAGAGTTTCAGGTACAGCCTCCAGTAGGTGATTCAAGCATGACAGGGTGACTTCTAAATAAATTTTCACCAAAGTCCACCAGAAAGACCGTTAACAAAATGAATAAAGCCAATATGACCATTTTGATCTAGTCTAGATGAGCAGTTTAGAAATGCAAGTTCCGATCTCCCTATTACCTCTAAACGCCAATGTTTTAAACCTGAGTTTTCAACTGGACTGAAACGGCAACATGTTACAAGTTCTTCATGAAATGAACAAAATCAAAAAAGGAGGCTGTTCATAGCATCTGGCCTTGGGCAAACTAGGTTGTAAGGCATTCTGTGAGTGAAAATGTTGATAATTTCTGTACATTAACACATTCAACATAAGTATTTTACATTAGTTTAAACACAAAAGCTGGGTCAATTTTGGTACCTTAACACATTCAATGTAAGTATTTTACATTAGTTTAAACATAAAAGCTGGGTCAATTTTGATACCTTAACACATTCAACATAAGTATTTTACATTAGTTTAAACACAAAAGCTGGGTCAATTTTGGTACCTTAACACATTCAATGTAAGTATTTTACATTAGTTTAAACATAAAAGCTGGGTCAATTTTGATACCTTAACACATTCAACATAAGTATTTTACATTAGTTTAAACACAAAAGCTGGGTCAATTTTGGTACCTTAACACATTCAATGTAAGTATTTTACATTAGTTTAAACACAAAAGCTGGGTCAATTTTGGTACCTTAACACATTCAATGTAAGTATTTTACATTAGTTTAAACACAAAAGCTGGGTCAATTTTGGTACCTTCAATGTAAGTATTTTACAATAGTTTAAACATAAAAGCTGGGTCACTTTGTTTGCTTTTCATAATAACCCTATGGGGAGATTAAGGCAGGTATTAACAAACATTTTACATATGAGGAAACTAAATTTCAAAAGAGCTTGTGACCAATTTAAGGTGACACACCTAAGTGGCAGCATTGGATCTGGAAACCAGGTCCTCTGAATTTAATGTTTATGGTCTTTTTTTTTTTAAGTCAGGTGTTTTTAATCCTGGGAGAAGAGACAGACATAGACAGAATTGCACTATGGATGGGGTGAAATATTAATAACTTGCAAGCTGTGAGTTCTGGCTTTGCTATTAACAAGTTATCTCCTGTGAGATACCATTATCACAACCTCTCACCCTTAGAAACTAGGACTCAAGAGAGTAGGATTTAACCCAAACTGTTCCAGCTGAAGTGTTCTCAGCCTTTAACTCCATGCTAGAAGTAGAAACGTTTTTCATATTTTTGTTTGTGGTTTTCCAAAGAAAAGTGTATTCTGAAATTAAAACTAATGAAAGCAAAGCTGCTCTGATCGAAGGGGGTGTGGGCTCCAAAGGCTCTTCCAGGGGGATGCTGTCCATAGGTTGACCTTGAGGAATCCTTGGAGGAATGTTAGTTTGACCATAATTTTCCAAACCTTTATAAGACTTACTGAAGCATACCCTGTCACCTCTCTCTCTCTCTCTCTCTCTGACTGTCTCTTTCTCTTTCTCTCTCCCTCCAGCCAGAAGGGTGGTATTTACATTTTGTGAGGTTAAAGCTGGTCATTCCCCCCTATATTTCAAAACTGATTTCTCTGAGAACGTCACCCAACCCTAAATGGGGTTTTATCTCTCTGATTCCGTTGATCGCTGTGGGACCAGCCAAAAGTGGTCATTGAGCACTTCTTAAGGTACTATGCCCTACACATATTGAACCATCTGTGACCCAGATGGTGGGAAGGGAGAAAGGATTTGATGCCTCTTCAATGAGTGGGTTGAGTGATAAGTAACGTGTACAGTTTGTGATCTCAACGCATCCATAAATTCCCTCCTAAAGCCCCATCCGGTGGCTGCTCCCAGAGGGCGGAGACTGTAACCTGGGCTTGTGTGGGGACCTCACGCGACAGTGAGTACAGGGACAGACCATGCCTCCTTTGTCTAGCCCTGGGGAAAATGAACCTCTCAGCACTGGTGAATTTTCCGGGTAGTAACTGTGTCTTCCTTTAGGAACCCACATTGCTTATTTTAAATGTTTGTTGTTGCTGTTGAAACTTTCTAAACGTAGTCCCTTTAATTTACCTTAATGTGGCTCTGGGTCCACCTTGATGTGGCTCCCTTGGACCTCTAAGGTGTGTGGGGCTCCTCTGCTGGCTCCCCACCCTTACCCCACCCTTACCCCACCCTTACCCCTGTTCGTGGGTGTGGGTGGTCATGCTGTCACACCCATAGCTGCCTCCTGAGGCCCTTTTCTCTATCTTGATAACCTTCATTTGCATGGTATGGGGGAGCCAGTGTCAATCAAACTTCTCACAATTGGTTACTGCATAAGATTAAAAAATAGCCTGAGGAGTCCTCACCTGGATTACGTGCCTGAGCATTTGCACATTGATTTTGAAAACCATTCAAATACCTTTTAAAAATTCTTCTTCTTCTTCTTTTTTTTTTTTTTTTTAAAAGATGGCCGGTAAGGGGATCTTAACCCTTGACTTGGTGTTGTCAGCACCACGCTCAGTCAGTGAGCGAACCGGCCATCCCTATATAGGATCCGAACCCGGAGCCTTGGTGTTATCAGCACCGCACTCTACCGAGTGAGCCACGGGCCGGCCCCAAAATTCTTCTTCTTTTTAATTGTGGTGAAATACACTTAACATAAAATTTACCATGTTAACTGTTTTTAAGTGTCCAGTTCAGTGGCATTAAGTGCGTTCGCAGTCCTGTGCAACCATCACCGGCATCCACCTCCAGAACATTTTCATATTTCCAAACTGAAACTCTTGTATGTTAAACAATAACTCCCATTCTCTCCTACCCCCAACCCCTGGCACCCACCATTCTACTTTCTGTCTCTATGAATTTGACGACTCTAGGAATCTCATATAAGTGGAGTCACACGGTATTTGACCTTTTGAGTGGCTTATTTGCTTCACATACTAATCTCAAGGTTCATGCATATTGTAGCATGTGTCAGAATTTCCCTCCTTTTTAAGGCTGAGAAATATTCTATTTTATGTATATACCACATTTTCTTCATGCATTCATCCATCAATGGACAGGTGGGTTGCTTCCAGCTTTTGGCTTTTGTGAATAGTGCTGCAATGAACATGGGTGTGCAAATAATGTCTTCAAGTTCCTGCTTCCAGTTCTTTTGAGTATATATCCAGAAGGGGAACTGCTGGATCATATGGCAATTCTATTTATAATTTTCTGAGGAACTGTCCTACAGTTTTCTATAGTGGCTGTGCCATTTTACATTCTCACCAACAGTGCACCTGGGTTCTAATTTCTCCACATCCTCAACAATGCTTGTTATTTTCTGTCAAATGCCTTTTTTGCCAAAATTGGTTCTTGGTTGTCTTTTAGATAGTGAAAATGACCAGCTTTCAGACCTCTGGATTAGTAGGGGTGTTTCCAATATGAAGCAATAAGTTATGTAGAAATGTCTCACTTTGCACAGTAGTTGTGATAAAAATTACATTTTATTGGATCCCCATA
>NW_007726476.1:21079-30362 GCF_000696425.1 Galeopterus variegatus
AGGACACTTCAACCCAAATGAACAATGCTGTGTGGATAGACACTTCTGGAAGAAATATCGTCTTATGAAAAGAGCAAGTAGGGGCTCAACTCTTTCTCTTACCTCTGGACCTGTCCCCACCATGGCTTCAAGACTGAGATGGCAGAAGGTCGCTTGACCCACTAAGATTTTGCTCCTTTTGCTGAATAGACCAGGTAAAGTCTGCACTGGTGTCTGTTGTGATAAGGCTTTCTTTGCATTAAAAACAGGAATAGGGCCACCCGTTTAGAACTCAGCTAAAAGACCTCTATGTGGAACTGGATTCCAAGTCCTGGGTGGTCCAGATTCAATTAATCTAGATCTAATTCCCTACCCCCTGCCCTTTTCCCGCTCCCCTCAGCCCCCAAAAGCAATTTCTTCCTTTATTTATTTGTTTATCTTTCTTATACTTTTTTTGTTGTTGTTGGCTGGCCAGTAAATTTCTTGCTTTTAAAAGCCATTTTGGAGGGCTGGCCTGGGGCTCACTTGGGAGAGAGTGGTGCTGATAACCCCAAGGACACAGGTTCGGATCCCTATATAGGGATGGCCGGTTAGCTCACTTGGGAGAGCGTGGTGCTGATAACCCCAAGGACATGGGTTCGGATCCCATATAGGGATGGTCGGTTAGCTCACTAGGGAAAGTGTGGTGCTGACAACACCAAGTCAAGGGTTAAGATCCCCTTACTGGTCATCTTTTTAAAAAAAGAACAAACAAACGAAGAGCCATTTGGGGGCTGGCCAGTTAGCTCAGTTGTTTAGAGCATAGTGTGTTGTAACACCAAGGTCAAGGGTTCGGATCCCTGTACCGGCCAGCTGGAAAAAAAAGAAAAAAAAAACACAAAAAGGCACTATGAAGAACGGGTACTTCTCTCCTTCTGGCGCAATCAGAAGTGAATAAATGGTTCATTGTTAAACCAGGTTAGGAGTGCTGGACCAAATGTTATAATTAAGTCAAGTATTTGTCTACATGTCTGGTTATGCAGCCCAGTTGTTGGGAAAATAGAATGGTTTGGTCAGGGCCCTTGCCTTGGGTCTAGTTGGGTGTGGTTCAGCACGTCCATTGTAGGCAAATTGTGTGTGTGTGTGTGTGTGTGTGTGTGTGTGGAGTTAGTGCCCATGTGCGCCAATTTTTTAGTTTTGTTGCTATTCTTGTGTTTTTCAGAGAGAGGGAGAGACAGAGAGACAGAGACAGAGAGACAGAAAGAGAGTTTTGGTGAAGCAGTCAGGTGGGCGTCTGCCTCGGTCATCTGCCCAGCACAGCCATGCTTTCCAGCCTATGGCTCCAAGGACCTGTTTGCTGGTTACCTAGCTCATGGACCTGAGTGTAAGGGGTCTGGTGACCCAGCCTGGCATGTGTGGGGTCTGGCGACCCAGCCTGGCATGTGAAGGGTTTGTGACCCAGCCTGTGAATGGGCTTAAGGGGTCTGAGAGCTCCAGACCCAGCCCTAGCTCAACCATCGGCCCAGTCGATGCAGGATTACCGGCAGGTAAAAGAGCCCAACAACTAGTGTGGTCACCTAGCTTTACAGTTGGCATCACGAACAGGATTAAGAGAGCTTTACACCAGTGTATACAAGCATTTCAAAGTACTGAGTTTGGGGGTTTCCATCAATACCATTTGTCTTTCCACCCCCACCCACACAACCAGGAAAGCAACAGAGTCAGAGCTTGGGGTCCTGAGACAGGAGCCAGGGCCAGTCCTGTTCCCCTACAACATCTTATTAGTCACATGTGTTTCTTTGGGATGTGTCTTCTCTGCTCATGTCCTTCACCAAATTTCTGCTTAGATGTTTCTAATTCATTTTTAAGAGTTCTTTCTGCATAAAGGATGTTAATCTTTGTGTGTTAAATTTGTTCCTTATCAATTGACTTTAAATTTAATTTGTGATGCTTTCCTTCAAAAAATAGAAGTTTAATTGTAAAATAATAAAAATAAATAAATAAATAAATAAATATCATTTGCCTTTAATACAAATGAATTTACAGATGGGTATGTAGTGACGGACAACAATACTACCTTATTTTTCTTTTTGGGGGGCAGCTGGTACAGGGATCCAAACCCTTGACCTTGGTGTTATACCACCTCCCTCTAACTGACTGAGCCAACCGAACAGCTCACACTACCTTACTTTTCTGAAAAGGTTCAAAGACACCTGAGAGTTTTGAAAACTGAGACATTTTACGGGAAATGGGGAGATTAGCTAGCAGTTTCCGGGATTGTTAAGAGTATTTGCTAGTGTTTAGGTTACCAGAGCAATTATACTTTCGGTCCTGTTTATGCCCAAATCCTGCTTAGCTCCTTACAATTCCTGTTGATTTGTGAGTGAGAAATAAAGATGTAATGTACTGACTAAGCCAGTCCTATAATAAGTGGAACAAAACAGGATATTCTAGAGAAGTGATAAGCCCTTGTCTTTGATTTCTAACACTCTGGTCAGGGAACCTGAATTGGTCCTGACTTAGATCTTTAGAAAAAAAAAAAAAAATTGTCACTAGGAGTCCCTGAAATATCTGCTAGGAGATGTTACTTTAAAAAAAAGAATTATGGTAAAATATATATAACATAAGATTTACTATCTTAACCACTTTTAATTGTATAGTTCAGTGGCGTTAAGTACATTCACATTGTCATGCAACTATCACCACCACCCAGCTTCAGAACTTTTTCATCTTGCAAAAACTGCAACTTGGTACCCCTTAAACAATAATTCCCCATTTCCGCCTCTCCCAGCCCCTGGCAAACACCATTCATTCCGTCTCTATGAATCTGGCTATTCCAGGTAAGTGGAATCATACAGTCTCTGTCCTTTTGTGTCTGACTTATTTCACTTGGCATAGAATCTTTAAGATTCATCTACAAGGTAGCATATGCCAGAATTTAATTCCTTTTTAAGGCTGAATCAGTTCAAGGAAAGATTTGCATTACCTTTTAATTCTATTTTTCCACGAATTTTTTCAAGTGCCCTCGTATGCACCACATTTTGTTTATCCATTCATCCACCCACGTTTCCACCTGAGATGTTACTTTTCATATCTTTTTATTTTCTGATGTCTCCCATTTCTGGACCACTAGTGAGAGGCAGAAACAGTTGGGGAGTTGGGGGGCAGGGTGGAGGTAAGGCAGGTGAGGGGACAGTGTCTGTGCAGTGAGGCTAGCTTCAGACCACCCTGTCCTGAGAGGCCAGGTACACAGCAGCAAGACCTGCCAGAAAAGTTCTACCCACAGTGGTCATCATAGTATTGTGTTCTGTGACCCCTATGTTTACAAGCCCTGTTTTTTTTGTTTTGTTTTTTTTCTGGTGGCTGGCTAGTATAGCGAGCCAAATCCTTGACCTTGGTGTTACAAGGCCACGCTGTAACCAACTGAGCTAACCATCCAGCCTACAAGCCCTGGTTTAAAGAGTTTCAGGTACAGCCTCCAGTAGGTGATTCAAGCATGACAGGGTGACTTCTAAATAAATTTTCACCAAAGTCCACCAGAAAGACCGTTAACAAAATGAATAAAGCCAATATGACCATTTTGATCTAGTCTAGATGAGCAGTTTAGAAATGCAAGTTCCGATCTCCCTATTACCTCTAAACGCCAATGTTTTAAACCTGAGTTTTCAACTGGACTGAAACGGCAACATGTTACAAGTTCTTCATGAAATGAACAAAATCAAAAAAGGAGGCTGTTCATAGCATCTGGCCTTGGGCAAACTAGGTTGTAAGGCATTCTGTGAGTGAAAATGTTGATAATTTCTGTACATTAACACATTCAACATAAGTATTTTACATTAGTTTAAACACAAAAGCTGGGTCAATTTTGGTACCTTAACACATTCAATGTAAGTATTTTACATTAGTTTAAACATAAAAGCTGGGTCAATTTTGATACCTTAACACATTCAACATAAGTATTTTACATTAGTTTAAACACAAAAGCTGGGTCAATTTTGGTACCTTAACACATTCAATGTAAGTATTTTACATTAGTTTAAACATAAAAGCTGGGTCAATTTTGATACCTTAACACATTCAACATAAGTATTTTACATTAGTTTAAACACAAAAGCTGGGTCAATTTTGGTACCTTAACACATTCAATGTAAGTATTTTACATTAGTTTAAACACAAAAGCTGGGTCAATTTTGGTACCTTAACACATTCAATGTAAGTATTTTACATTAGTTTAAACACAAAAGCTGGGTCAATTTTGGTACCTTCAATGTAAGTATTTTACAATAGTTTAAACATAAAAGCTGGGTCACTTTGTTTGCTTTTCATAATAACCCTATGGGGAGATTAAGGCAGGTATTAACAAACATTTTACATATGAGGAAACTAAATTTCAAAAGAGCTTGTGACCAATTTAAGGTGACACACCTAAGTGGCAGCATTGGATCTGGAAACCAGGTCCTCTGAATTTAATGTTTATGGTCTTTTTTTTTTTAAGTCAGGTGTTTTTAATCCTGGGAGAAGAGACGGACATAGACAGAATTGCACTATGGATGGGGTGAAATATTAATAACTTGCAAGCTGTGAGTTCTGGCTTTGCTATTAACAAGTTATCTCCTGTGAGATACCATTATCACAACCTCTCACCCTTAGAAACTAGGACTCAAGAGAGTAGGATTTAACCCAAACTGTTCCAGCTGAAGTGTTCTCAGCCTTTAACTCCATGCTAGAAGTAGAAACGTTTTTCATATTTTTGTTTGTGGTTTTCCAAAGAAAAGTGTATTCTGAAATTAAAACTAATGAAAGCAAAGCTGCTCTGATCGAAGGGGGTGTGGGCTCCAAAGGCTCTTCCAGGGGGATGCTGTCCATAGGTTGACCTTGAGGAATCCTTGGAGGAATGTTAGTTTGACCATAATTTTCCAAACCTTTATAAGACTTACTGAAGCATACCCTGTCACCTCTCTCTCTCTCTCTCTCTCTGACTGTCTCTTTCTCTTTCTCTCTCCCTCCAGCCAGAAGGGTGGTATTTACATTTTGTGAGGTTAAAGCTGGTCATTCCCCCCTATATTTCAAAACTGATTTCTCTGAGAACGTCACCCAACCCTAAATGGGGTTTTATCTCTCTGATTCCGTTGATCGCTGTGGGACCAGCCAAAAGTGGTCATTGAGCACTTCTTAAGGTACTATGCCCTACACATATTGAACCATCTGTGACCCAGATGGTGGGAAGGGAGAAAGGATTTGATGCCTCTTCAATGAGTGGGTTGAGTGATAAGTAACGTGTACAGTTTGTGATCTCAACGCATCCATAAATTCCCTCCTAAAGCCCCATCCGGTGGCTGCTCCCAGAGGGCGGAGACTGTAACCTGGGCTTGTGTGGGGACCTCACGCGACAGTGAGTACAGGGACAGACCATGCCTCCTTTGTCTAGCCCTGGGGAAAATGAACCTCTCAGCACTGGTGAATTTTCCGGGTAGTAACTGTGTCTTCCTTTAGGAACCCACATTGCTTATTTTAAATGTTTGTTGTTGCTGTTGAAACTTTCTAAACGTAGTCCCTTTAATTTACCTTAATGTGGCTCTGGGTCCACCTTGATGTGGCTCCCTTGGACCTCTAAGGTGTGTGGGGCTCCTCTGCTGGCTCCCCACCCTTACCCCACCCTTACCCCACCCTTACCCCTGTTCGTGGGTGTGGGTGGTCATGCTGTCACACCCATAGCTGCCTCCTGAGGCCCTTTTCTCTATCTTGATAACCTTCATTTGCATGGTATGGGGGAGCCAGTGTCAATCAAACTTCTCACAATTGGTTACTGCATAAGATTAAAAAATAGCCTGAGGAGTCCTCACCTGGATTACGTGCCTGAGCATTTGCACATTGATTTTGAAAACCATTCAAATACCTTTTAAAAATTCTTCTTCTTCTTCTTTTTTTTTTTTTTTTTAAAAGATGGCCGGTAAGGGGATCTTAACCCTTGACTTGGTGTTGGCAGCACCACGCTCAGTCAGTGAGCGAACCGGCCCTCCCTATATAGGATCCGACCCCGGAGCCTTGGTGTTCTCAGCACCGCACTCTACCGAGTGAGCCACGGGCCGGCCCCAAAATTCTTCTTCTTCTTCTTTTTTTTTTTTTTTAAAGATGGCCGGTAAGGGGATCTTAACCCTTGACTTGGTGTTGGCAGCACCACGCTCAGTCAGTGAGCGAACCGGCCCTCCCTATATAGGATCCGACCCCGGAGCCTTGGTGTTCTCAGCACCGCACTCTACCGAGTGAGCCACGGGCCGGCCCCAAAATTCTTCTTCTTCTTCTTTTTTTTTTTTTTTAAAGATGGCCGGTAAGGGGATCTTAACCCTTGACTTGGTGTTGGCAGCACCACGCTCAGTCAGTGAGCGAACCGGCCCTCCCTATATAGGATCCGAACCCGGAGCCTTGGTGTTATCAGCACCGCACTCTACCGAGTGAGCCACGGGCCGGCCCCAAAATTCTTCTTCTTTTTAATTGTGGTGAAATACACTTAACATAAAATTTACCATGTTAACTGTTTTTAAGTGTCCAGTTCAGTGGCATTAAGTGCGTTCGCAGTCCTGTGCAACCATCACCGGCATCCACCTCCAGAACATTTTCATATTTCCAAACTGAAACTCTTGTATGTTAAACAATAACTCCCATTCTCTCCTACCCCCAACCCCTGGCACCCACCATTCTACTTTCTGTCTCTATGAATTTGACGACTCTAGGAATCTCATATAAGTGGAGTCACACGGTATTTGACCTTTTGAGTGGCTTATTTGCTTCACATACTAATCTCAAGGTTCATGCATATTGTAGCATGTGTCAGAATTTCCCTCCTTTTTAAGGCTGAGAAATATTCTATTTTATGTATATACCACATTTTCTTCATGCATTCATCCATCAATGGACAGGTGGGTTGCTTCCAGCTTTTGGCTTTTGTGAATAGTGCTGCAATGAACATGGGTGTGCAAATAATGTCTTCAAGTTCCTGCTTCCAGTTCTTTTGAGTATATATCCAGAAGGGGAACTGCTGGATCATATGGCAATTCTATTTATAATTTTCTGAGGAACTGTCCTACAGTTTTCTATAGTGGCTGTGCCATTTTACATTCTCACCAACAGTGCACCTGGGTTCTAATTTCTCCACATCCTCAACAATGCTTGTTATTTTCTGTCAAATGCCTTTTTTGCCAAAATTGGTTCTTGGTTGTCTTTTAGATAGTGAAAATGACCAGCTTTCAGACCTCTGGATTAGTAGGGGTGTTTCCAATATGAAGCAATAAGTTATGTAGAAATGTCTCACTTTGCACAGTAGTTGTGATAAAAATTACATTTTATTGGATCCCCATACGGACCAGCTGCCAAAAAAGAAAAAGTATTTTAAATGTACAGTGGAGCTAACCACTTGAAAGAAATCTATAATGAATTCTTTTAAAAGATCTTTTTAAAAATAACCTTTTATTATAAAGTAATAGATGTTCACTGTACAGTTTGGTGGCTTGGTTTTTTCACTTCATAACATGTTAAGAGCATTTCCTATGTTGTTACATCTACAAATAATCTTCAGATAAGTACTCTTTTTTTTTTTAAGGCTGTTCAAGTGAAACAGTGGGAGTAGAGAAGGAACAAAGAAATCTGTAACTGGTTGTGATCTATTAGTTGTAAACACTCAGACCAACCAAGACACATACTTTTTAATAGCTGCATAGTAAGAATCCTTAAAAACATAATCAACCTATAGCATCTCTTTGGGAGGTCTTCATGTACTAGACTTTCTTGAGGATACTACAGAGTTTTCTTTTTTTAAACTATTTTTACAGGAGCCCTGCTGGTAGACTCTTTCCTAATACTGTGATCCCCATTTTATAGATAGTGAAAGACACCCAGAGAGGGTCTCCAGACTCCTGGTCTGGTGTTTCTTTTTCTTTTTTTTTTCTGAATGGCAGGAATATTGGGAAATATTCATATGGGAAAAAGATGTGCAGGGGCCGGCCCGTGGCTCACTCGGTAGAGTGTGGTGCTGATAACACCAAAGCCGCGGGTTCGGATCCCGTATAGGGATGGCCGGTTTGCTCACTGGCTGAGCATGGTGCTGACAACACCAAGCCAAGGGTTGAGATCCCCTTACCGGTCATCTTTTATATAAAAAAAAAAAAAAGAAAAAGAAAAAAAGAAAAAGATGTGCAGAATAGGCCAATTCAATGCAACACTCAAACTGTCAAAGGAGGAAGAAAATCCATAATTTGGTCAAGAACTCCCAAAATATATGAAGGAGTCCTGGAGGATTATTAGTTGTTATATAACTCTATGAGCAGCTCTTGCTTCAGAATTAATGATAGTTAACAGTAATCTTAATGATGTTTTGGCATTGTCAAACCTTTGGGGCTCATGCCTTCATATGTGTCTTTTTATAGAGCAATTAATAAATGTTGGCAGTGTGCTTATGATTCTTCTGAAATACTTGGGAGGATATTGTCACTGCTACAATTCTATGTACTTTGTGTCTTACAAATGATTTACCACATACTAAAATTTGAAATCCAAATTGTGGATTTGGCTCTGGGGCTTGTCTGCTAACAAATGCTATAATACTGGTAAGAAATTAAGAAGGTATCATAGACTGCTTCAATTTCTAACTTTATCCAGGACCATCATATGGAAAAGAAACTCCTGGATTCATAGGTCAAAAAAATATTGTAGGTAACTTGCATTATTTAAAATGATATTTGTTATATCCCATATGGGAAGAAAGTCTTCATCATATATTTTTAACTTGATATACTTGAGTATATCAAGGTGAAATGGTACAATTCTTCCTTATCACATGTGCTAGCAAAGTTAATTGAGAAGGGCCAAGCCCGTGGTGCACTAGGGAGAGTGAGGCACTGGGAGTGCAGCAACGCTCCTGCCACGGGTTCGGATCCTATATAGGGATGACCGGTGCGCTCACAGCGCTCACTGGCTGAGCACGGTGCGGCCGGTCTCAAAAAGGACAAAAAAAAAAAAAAATTAATTGAGAAGAGTCCTGCTATTTTCATCTTGTCACATCATAGGAAGTAAGATGCTGCCCCTTAAAGTGTCAAGGATTATCCAACATTATCTAATTAACACCATCTGATCCATCATCCAGTTTCAGACTATGTTCAAATACACCATTTTAAAATTATGTAAAATACACCATTTTACTGGATTTCTAAATATAAACATAGAATTTAAAAAACACAAGAACTGGAAAGAAACTATAAATCAGCTTTTCTAAATCTCTCAATTTACAGATAAACTAGAAAGGATAAACAAGTTTCTTTTTTTTTTTTTTTTT
>NW_007726476.1:30870-33379 GCF_000696425.1 Galeopterus variegatus
CGGGTTCGGATCCTATATAGGGATGACCGGTGCGCTCACAGCGCTCACTGGCTGAGCACGGTGCGGCCGGTCTCAAAAAGGACAAAAAAAAAAAAAAATTAATTGAGAAGAGTCCTGCTATTTTCATCTTGTCACATCATAGGAAGTAAGATGCTGCCCCTTAAAGTGTCAAGGATTATCCAACATTATCTAATTAACACCATCTGATCCATCATCCAGTTTCAGACTATGTTCAAATACACCATTTTAAAATTATGTAAAATACACCATTTTACTGGATTTCTAAATATAAACATAGAATTTAAAAAACACAAGAACTGGAAAGAAACTATAAATCAGCTTTTCTAAATCTCTCAATTTACAGATAAACTAGAAAGGATAAACAAGTTTCTTAAAGGCAGATTTTATTTTTCATTTATTTATTCTGTTATCCATGCACACATTCAGTCAATCAATGTTACCAAGCAGGAATTAATGTGAAGCCATCTCAAGGAGTTAAAGTCCAGCAAAGAGGGGCAGGCAACCCCAAACCAACCACTACAGGAGACTGGTAAAGACCTTGTTATCGGTAGGGCCGGCCTGTGGCTCACTCAGGAGAGTGTGGTGCTGATAACACCAAGGCCACGGGTTCGGATCCCATATAGGGATGGCCGGTTAGCTCAATGGGTGAACGTGGTGCTGACAACACCAAGTCAAGAGTTAAGATCCCCTTACCAGTCATCTTTTTAAAACAAAACAAAACAAACAAAAAAAACTTGTTATCGGTATAGACTAAGGGCTGCCAAAACAGCTGCCAGTTCTACCTGATGAAGTTAGGAAGGCTTCACATAAGAGAAGATCTTTGAGTTGAGCCTCAAAGAATGAGCATTTTGTCATGTAGAGAAGAGCAAAGAGCAACCCAGGTGGAATAACCAGCATGAGCATGGATTCGGGAATAGTCAACAGTCTAAGGTGCAAGAGTGTGGGGTGTGGGGGTCAGGGAGAAAAAGTGGGGAAGAAACATGGTAGGAAATTTGTCTTTAAATGTCTTGTGTGGCTATGCTTAGCTTAGCTGGTTAAAATGCAGCCTTATAACACTAAGATCATGGGTTTGGATCCCTGTGCCGGCCAGCCGCCAATAAATAAATAAATACATAAATAAATGTCTTGTGTAGCTAAATTGGGAAAAGCCTTGAATGCCATGCTAAGAAGTATGAACTTTATTCTGAGAAAATAGGGCTCTGCGGAAAGCTTATAAATAAGACTAAGATATGATCAGACCTTGTTTTACACTAGAGATGAGTTAGAAATTTACATTCTAGGGGCCGGCCTGTGGCTCACTTGGGAGAGTGCTGTGCTGATAACACCAAGGCCACGGGTTCGGATCCCATATAGGGATGGCCGGTTTGCTCACTGGGTGAGCGTGGTGCTGACAACACCAAGTCAAGGGTTAAGATCCCCTTACTGGTCATCTTTAAAAAAAAAAAAAGAAAAAAGAAAAAAAAAGAAATTTACATTCTAGACAGGAGATGATCAGAGCCTAAACGTGGAAGAATGGCAAGAATAAGGAACAAAGGAGATAGATGGATAGCCAATGAGCACATGAAAAGATGTTCAACACCATTAGTCACCAGGGAAATGCAAATTAAAGCCACATGAGATACTACTACATATCCACTAGGATGGACAAAATTGAAAAGACTAACCATACCAAGTGTTGGCAAGGATGTGGAGTAAATGAAACTCTCATATACTGATGGTGGGAATGTAAAAGGGTACAATTTTGGAAGACAGCTTGGCAGTTTTCTATAGAGCTAAATATATACTTATCATATGATACAGTAATTCCAATCCTAATTATTTTCCCAAGAGAAATGAAAACGTATGTGCACACAAAGACTTGTACATGAATGTTCAGATCAGCTGTATACATAGTAGCCCCCAAACTAGAAACAACCCAAATGTCCAACAACGGATAAACGGATCAACAAATTTAAAGAAATTGTGGTATAACCATGGAATGGAACACCACTCAGCAATAAAGAGGAATGATCTACTGATATACATAAGAACATGCAGGAATCACAAATGCATTATGCCAAGTGAAAGAACCCAACACAAGAGTATATACTGTGTGACTGCATTTACATGAAACTCTAGAAAAGATAAATGTAATCTATAGTGACAGAAAGCAGACCAGTGGTTGTCTGGGGCTGAAAGTGAGGGCAAGATTGAGTAGAAAGGGTCACAGGGGAATTTTGGGGGGTGATGGGGTTGTTCTATACCTTGATTGTGATGGTGGTCACGTGGGCATATAAATGTCAAAACTCATTGAAAAAAATGTACACTTGATGGGTATATTTTATTATACAGAAATTATGCCACAATAGAGTTCATTGAAGAATAATTGGACTTAGATGATTAATAAAATAAGCTAAAAACATAGCAGTTGATCTGATCTTACAGGCTTTTGTCTTGGTTCTATTTAATTGTGAATTGTTGTCTTAATGCAGTCCAAACAGACACAGAA
>NW_007726476.1:34171-36028 GCF_000696425.1 Galeopterus variegatus
GAAGATAATACACACAGAGAGGTAAAAAATGAAAGACAGGAAGAGTCCTGACCTGCTGGAGATGCTGGCCATCCCTGCCTTTCCTGAGCTTTCATTACATGAGAAAACATTCCCTTAGTTCAAGCTGGCTTTCTGCCCCATTGAAACCTTCTTTTAAAAGGAGTGATTAATATAGGTTTCTTGTTCTTTGGCATAGATCACAAGACACTCAACCTCTCCAGAGCAGAAGAGGGTGGTTTGGGGCCCCAATGAAAAAAATTGAGGGGTTTTCCATCAAGGCCAGATTTATATCAATGTGCAGTATAGTTGGTCCCCAAAACCTCTTCCAGAATACCACACCCCAGGTATTTGTAAAGAGTTCCCCTCCCCCTCCTATCAGCCTTGATTCTTTCCTCTTCCTGACCCAGATGTCAGCATCCATTGAGATCTGAGTGTCTTGAGCTTTCAGTTCCCTTATTACAGTCTTCTTGGATCCCGTATAATCTAGCTTTACTGCAGTTACTCCACTGGAGTGCTGCCTAGTAAGTCTGGAGGCCAAGATCTAAGATATTGCTCTGAGACCTCCAGGAATATCTGCTTTCTTCTCTCTTCCCTCTATTGAGAGAAATGACCTCCTTCAACTCTTCTGAGAAATGACCTCAGTGTCTTTTAAAACTGGAAAGAAACATGGGTTTCATCCCAGCTCATGTCTGCCTCCTTAGCCATGACATACAGACAATGACCTCTCACTGAGAACTTTGCCAAGTGTAGCTGAGTAAAGGCTGATTTCTAAGTGTTTATTTCTAAGGAACTTATTAGGTGGATTAGGGAGAGTAACATCCTGATATTTACTTCTACTACCAACCTAATAGCCTAAAAGGGGTGCTGTCCCCCCTAGAAACCTAAACTTGGCCATGGAAAAGACTCATCCTTTAATACCTTGTGGACCAGCTGAGAGTAGTTTGGAACACTCAGACAAGACCTTATTANACTTACCCAGTAAAATTCAGTAACCAATATAATACAGAGGTCCATTTCCACATGTTAGCAAGAAGCAACTCAACTAGATGTTAATGTTGTATTAATAAGCTCCACTAGAATTGGAAATAATTTACTTTAAGGGCTTCTTGCACCACTTTTCACCCATCTGAAAAGGGTTTTTTTAGTATATATTTTTTCTACATTTTAAATGCATCTCTGCTTTATTTATGTAATAAAATGATTGGGTTATCTTTAATACTGCTGGTTTAAAAAGTTGTATTTTATTCCTTTGTGTTTTTATTCTTATTTTCACAATTTTTATTATACATCCAGGGGAAAAAGAAAGTAAAATATGGAAGTGATAAAGTGGGAAAAGAGAGTGACATTTCCCAGAACTTGCTCCTATGTCATTATTTAGACTTTTCTCTATTCTTTTCCATCTTATTCCTTAAATGAGTGATTCACCGGGAAGCAGCAGAACTTGGCAAGGAAGGTGGAAGAATTTACAACTGTTTTATTTCCATGTTTAGGGAATAATACCTCCCTTCTTTTAAGGAGCCTGTCTTCCTTCCATTTGGGGTGTAGTTTTAGGAGGGCTTTCAAGCTACGTATGTCACCTAAGATAGTTCCATTTAAGTGTGTCCTCCCCTGGCCAGCGTTTGGGTCAGGTATGGGCATGTGAGCCAAGAAAGTCAATCGGAGCCTTTCTCTGTTTCCCTCCACCTACAGTTTATTGGGGGAAGAGCCTGTTCTCCTTTGGTGGCCAAGGAAGAGGTGAGCCAGGAACTGCTAGCAGCTGTGCTTACAGCTTTGTGAAGAAGCCAATCTGAGAGAACGAAGATAATACACACAGAGAGGTAAAAAATGAAAGACAGGAAGAGTCCTGACCTGCTGGAG
>NW_007726476.1:37392-38378 GCF_000696425.1 Galeopterus variegatus
AAACTCCAAAGTATGTCAGCCAACTAACCGGTTGTGAGTAGCTGTGGTACATCAAGGCTCAGGGACTCTGAGAAGTCTTCAGAGCATCCCCTAGTGTGAGATACTGGGCAACAGTGCGCAACTTTCAACTGGAGCAAGAGCTTCAACCATAAATTGTTCCCTCAGTGCAGTAGCCATTGCTCTACTCAAAGACTTATGGGAAGTTCTTGAAGAAGAGAATTGGTGTATCAGTTAGCTTTTGCTGTATAACAAATGATCCCATAAATTTAATGGCCTTAAAACAATAAGCATTATTTCTCATGAATATGTGCCTTGATGGGGCAGTTATTTTTGTCTAGATCTGCTCAAAGGGGGTTGTATGACCTGGAATGGGCTTATTGACAATCTATGGGTTGGCAGGCTATTGGTCAGCAACCTCAGCTTGAAGAGCCCACTTCTACTCCATGAGGTCTCTCATTCTTTAGTAAACCAGCCCAGGCTTCTTCACAAGGGCATCTCAGTTTCCCAAAGAGCAGTGAGAAAGGGCAGGCCCCAAAGCAAAGCCCTTTACAAGACCATTGGCCAAAACAAGTCATGAGGCCACCTTCAGAGTCAGTGTGGGAGAGGCCAACCAAAGGCATGGATATTGAGAGGGTAACTATTATGACCATTTTTGTAAAAAATCTGCCACAGTTGGGAAGGAGGGAGGGGTATGGAGAAGAAGAAAGGGGAGGGAGATGCAGGGGTTTTGTGGGACTGCAGTCCCCTGGTCTATCATCCTGTTGAGGAAAGCAGGCTGCTGGCACAAGCTCAACTTGGTAGCAGCCCAGGCCATCTGTGGAAGCACCTGTGGCTATACAAATGTTCCTTAACTTACGACAGGGTTACGTCCAGGTAATCCCATCATAAGTTGAAAAGCTCGTAAGTCAAAAATGCATGTGATACACCTAACCTACAGAACATCACAGCTTAGCTTAGCCTATCTTAATTGGGCTCAGAACACTTTA
>NW_007726476.1:38665-41603 GCF_000696425.1 Galeopterus variegatus
CCAATACAAAGCCTATTTTATAATCCAGTGTCAAATATCTCATGTAATGTATTGAATACTGCACTGAAGGTGAAAAAGAGAATGGTTGTATGGGTGCTTGAAGTGTGGTTTTTACTGAACGTGTATCGCTTTTACACCATTGTAAGGTCAAAAAAACACAGGTTGAACCATTGGTAAGTCGGGGACCATCTGTATATGGGCCTGTAGAAACATTACCCTAAGAGGTTTCTGCTTTCTGTTGATTGTAAACTGACTTGTACCACTGAAGAAAAATCACTCCCTTACCCACTCCTCCTACCTTATTCGAGAATTTTGTCCTTGTTTATTTAAATCCCCCCTAACTGGAGGTTCTTTTTTTTTTAAAGATGACCGGTAAGGGGATCTCAACCCTTGGCTTGGTGTTGTCAGCACCATGCTCAGCCAGTGAGCTAACCGGCCATCCCTATATAGGATCCGAACCCGTGGCCTTGGTGTTATCAGCACCGCACTCTACCGAGTGAGCCACGGGCCGGCCCTCTAACTGGAGGTTCTGTGAGTCGTTTTGGACTTGTTTGCCCAGTACATTATTTTGTGCCCCACCCGCTCCAATAATAGAGCTGTTCTCCTGACCACAGAGTGGGCCCATGGTTTAGTCCTTGCCAATTAGAGAACCGCTTCACCCTGGCCATAGTAACAAGTTCCAGATGGCCATGGGACTCAAGCTGGGCCAATCAGAGTCCTTACTAGTAGGACAGACGATACAGCTTTGGGATCGCGGTGTTGGTAGAATTTGAAGTTGGGACTAGGTATAGTGGGAGACAGTAGGTCAAAACACAAAGAAAGGCAAAGATAAGCAGAGGTAAGAGACAGAGATGGTGATGTTATTGGAGCCCCTGGATGTGGCTAGCCTGGAGAGCATACTCAAAATCCACAGTAACATTAAGCTACTTCGAAATTGGGTTTCAGCTGCTTGCAACCTGAGTCCTAACAAAAAGACCCAGATAGAATGTCAAAGCAGAAAAGCTCCTTTTCTTTGATGGCGGTAATGGTAACGGTGGGAATAGTTAAGTTAGATTTAGCATTAGAGCCCCTTGTTACTAAATTGCATTGACTGTCCTCTCACTAGGAACCACATCATTAGGAGACGGTCAAACGCTTTCTGTTATATAAGTTGATGACAGATGAGTAGGACTTAACCAAGGGATCAAATTGCCCCATGTTAACAACTTTTATGTTTTTATAATCACTACCTCGACTGCTTGAATTCTTCCTTCCCTGCTCTTTATCTCCCTATCTAGTCTTAGAAACAGAGTGACTCTGGAAAGCATCTATTGAGTCAAACATGACACTAACTATGAATTTAGCCTAGTTACATCAACTTTCAAAATCAAACAGACTGTCCGGTGCTTGGGATACCAGAAGAACATGAAGAATCACAGGCCAGCTTCTGAGGAATTGCTTCTTAACTTAATTTGGGCATCATTCAGTAGGAAAAGAATGCCAAGCCAGACTTGATATTAAACAGAGGCCTTAAGATATAAATAACTCAAATAAAGCAAACCAAGAATCACCATCTCATTAGTAGTAGGAGAGAAAATAAAGTGAAAAATAAGAAGGAAAAGACCAGACTGTGAACTTTAAAAGCAAAATATTATTTGCAAGTGAGAGACACTGAATAAAATCAAGTACAATGAGATGCTCAGTGAAGGCAACACTACAAAAAACACACAAAACAGGAGCTATTTAAAGAAAAACTAATTATGAGATACTTGACAGATATAAAATGCCACCTGAGTTAGAAAAGAAAACCTGAATGGGAAGCTAGGATAGTAGGGTTCTATTCAGGGCCTTTCCCTGAAATACTGTAACCGTATGCATCAATGATAAATTTTCAATGAATATTTAAGCCCTAAAAAAGTCTTTCACGAGAATATAAATTAAGAAATAGATGAGTTCTTTTCAAAGATTTTGGAAAACTTCTTCCTAGACTAAGACTTTTATGCCAATTGCTTTGCAAACAACCAAAGCTAAAGATAGCATGGGGACACTCTGGGGCTACAATATTCCCTGGCTAGTCTCTCTGATACTAATTAGATATTAATAAAGAGACTGCAGACACTACTCAAAACACCTTCAAAAACACACATGGGCTCAGAGGTGTATGCATATGTCCAAGCTCATTAAATTGTATACATTAAATAAAATAGAGTTATTTGTAAAGAACAAAAATGCAAAAAACCAAAACACACACACAGGCTTGGCTTCATTTTATCACCTTGTATTCAACAAAAAACATTAGCATTTTATATGAGTTTTTGGGTCACTGAGTTGGTTTAAGAAACGCTACGTTTATAAACCCTATAAACCTCTGATAGTTGTATGCTTGGGATATCTAAGTTGAAGTGGTAAATGAATGAATCTCCATTGGTTACTTCTCAGTAGCGTTATTATTCTGGATACACAGTTCCAACATTAATTTGGAGACTAATTAAACTCATTTATTGTGTTCCTATATTGAACAAAGCACAACCCTAGGCACTAGGGGTCAAATCTCTGCGGAAGGGAAACGTTTATTTACATCTTGGGAGAGAGGAATGTTATGATTTACCAGATAGGTTATCACTCGAGTTTCTTGTGGCAGAATGGAGAGTTAAGTGATTGAGAGTGTTTTGTTTTGTTTTTAACTGTGCCAGTTCCATTTCCTAAGTGGACCTTGAGGTTTTTCTTTCTTTTTTTAAACAGAAGAAGTTAAAGTGAACTAGGACCTAATTTGGTCCTCTGGTGCACAGGACTGGCCTCAATGGTTGTAATTTTTGATTTGTAGTTCAATTCATTTACTACCAAATACAGTATTCAGCCACTGGCTATTTTTTTTTAATTTATTTTTATTTATTTATTTATTTAAAAGATGACCGGTAAGGGGATCTTAACCCTTGGCTTGGTGTTGTCAGCACCATGC
>NW_007726476.1:42248-44380 GCF_000696425.1 Galeopterus variegatus
TTTGCTTCATCATAACTTGGTCCGAATGATAAATGAGTTAAAGGTATTAGAATTTTGGTCAAATGAAAGTATTATGACTAATGACACATAATGAAATTATATTTCTGATTATTTTCTGCTCTTCTTTCGACTTTTGGAAGACTTGATTAGAGATTGAATTTTGACATTAAAACCAAGAAAATGAAGATGTGAAGATAATTTCTCAAGCTAGGATTTTGCCAGATCACCATGCTTGGCAACAGTTTAAAAGAAAAAGATAATTGGGATTTTTAATGACCTTCGAAACTTACCTGAAAGATGAGATAAAAGCTACAAAAGAAGCGATGTTAAGCAGTGTGAATTAATTTGAGACAGCTTGTTCAGGATATATCCTAGTGGCACTGTTTTTCTTCTCTACTGTGATTAGCCAGAAAATAGTCTTCTATTAATTTTTCTTCTCATCTCTTTTGAGAAAATACTCCAAGGTCAGTTGTCACCTGATCACGATGTCTGTGAAAGGTGATCGGTATTCTCGAGTTTGATTACAGTAAAAGGGACCAATCAATTCAATGCAAGAAAGAAGGAACCACTCTTTTTTCTTCCCAAGCTATCAGCTAGGTTTTATAAAATAAGAGATAAGAGTTCAGAATTAGATTATATTGATACTTCTTTTCAGCCCATGATTTGATCGTTATCAAGAAATGGAGCCCACCTGCCATATTTAAATGGCAGCCATGGTTGAACTTTCTGGAAATAATGCATTTTATAGAATACGGCCTCTACCGACTAATGTTATTCCAATACCAATCAGGCTATGGGAATTTTCTACCAACTCTAAACACTGTACAGCTAAGAAAAGAAAGAGACTCTGGGGAAAGAGGAAATGAAATTAACTGAAGAAAGGAGAAAAAAATGACAAATGGAAGAAAAATGCAAATGGCAGAGAGGCAAGTAGTTTCTTCTAATATCTATGTCTCCTGATAATATTGTAGAGCCGAGATTATATACGGGCAGCTGAAGTTGAAAGATGAGTAATAAAAATATCTTGAATCCTACTGGAATATCATGTTCTACGTTATATTTTTTTCCATTTTTGAGGAGACAAAAATCACACTGTGAACTAAAAAGAAAACACAATATTGTTATATACAAGTAAGAAGGCGTACAATCAAGTTCACTCCAAACTTTTTCTTCCTCACCCATCCCCAAGTAACTCCTAATTTTTCAAGGGAGAGCCTTTTTTGGGGTGGTGGAGGAGACTGTGCCTACAGTCCTTAGCATTGATTTCCTGACTGCTGAGTAGCATTAGTCATACATCCTCCTCATGCCCATAAATGGAGGACAAGCCTACACTGATGCTATCAGATGAATTTAAACACGGCATGTTCCAAGAGAACCCTCAGAGCCAGACTGACAACACTCCTGCAGCAAAGCCATCTTCAACAGAAGTGTGTTTTGCTTTATCTTCCGTCTGAGTGCACACTGCTAAGAGACACGTAGACCAATTTGTGATGGCTGTAAACACCTAGGGCTTGGAGCAGGCCTCCCACTGGGATATGAAGACGGGGTGAAAAGTTTCTGTGAAGGAAAGTCAAGGTCCATATACTTGGTGTTAAGAAGAGAGCTCGTTTCCTTTGATGAAGTTTCCTTTTTATTTTAAATTAGAGCAGTCATTCACCATTCATTCATTCATTCATTTGTTCATACACCTTTCAAATATTCAGGTGCTTATGTGATAGGCTGGGCACTAGGCTTCGGGCTGGGCATTGGGCTTCAGGCTGGGAAACCCTTATGAGAGAATTCAAATGATTTTCACTATTCAGCCCAACCACATGTCCTCATCTAATTTTTAAGCAGGGTTTGGGAGAACAGAATCAGCTTTAATTTTTACTGCATTAATTCGCTCTCACTTATGCCATTGGAAGGTACTATTCGGCAGAAAGAGCAATGACCCAAGACTTGGAGATCTTGGGTTTAAGATCCAGTTCTACCGTAAATAGGCTGTATGGCTGTGATCAACTTACTTAACCTCTCTGGGCCTCACATTCCTTTTTTGAAAAATGCGTGGGTAGGACTTAAGATTCCTTCCATCTCTAAAATTCTTTTATTCTATATGGTAACACATGCCACAAAGTATCTTTTGTGACCAGAAT
>NW_007726476.1:44700-46996 GCF_000696425.1 Galeopterus variegatus
CTGTATGGCTGTGATCAACTTACTTAACCTCTCTGGGCCTCACATTCCTTTTTTGAAAAATGCGTGGGTAGGACTTAAGATTCCTTCCATCTCTAAAATTCTTTTATTCTATATGGTAACACATGCCACAAAGTATCTTTTGTGACCAGAATTAGTCTGTGATTTCCTAGCTCAAGTTTTCCTTTTGCCCTCTTTGAACGTTAAACCAAATATGAACAAGAAGCAATAACATTTTGTCACACCCAACAAATTGCCCTTCCACAGAATGACCTTTGGCGGTCAGGCCACCCATGGCAGTTTCTAAATCCAAATGCGGTGGTATGACCAACTTGTGAGGTGGCAGGCTGCCATCCAAAAGGATGGAAATGGTTGTAGGCAGCCAAAATTCTTGGCTGGTACATTTTTAATAAACATAGAAAATAAGAACAGCATTTCCCACTTGGATTGCTTAATTTGGTGCCCATACCATTGGAACATTTGCTGTTAGGATAAAGATGATGTGATATACCACTTATTTAGCGCAGGATGGATGAACTTTCACAAATGAGAAGTAGGTTATGGAGTCATCTGTAAGGAATTTTTATCCTTGTTTCTTGTCTCTGGCAAGAGGCAGTTTGAGTCATTACAGCAGTATCTCCACCCCTTCTGGCCCTTTCTAAGAGTTTTCCCTGAAACATAAGCTCTGTTGGGTTTACTGTATTGCTATGAATGGACTGAGGCAAACTGGTGTGACTTCATTGTGGTTGAATATGTCTTATTAATACTTTTCCAAGATGGTTCAATATGACTTAATACTTTTTCCAAGAGAAAAGCCACCACAGCAAATGTTCTTTGGTTAATCTGGAAAGTAATACTTCAGGTGCAAGTATTTTAACATTTTTTGGTTTTGGTGGCTGGCTGGTAAGGGGATCTGAACCATGAGGTGCAAGTATTTTAAACTACAGTGAGTAATTTATGTTAAGACAATGCACCCCATAATAGCTATGATTTTTAATCATGCCTATTTCACTAACTCATCCAGTTACTTGACCTCTATATTTCCCTGTCTCTACTTGTAATGGGGCAACAAGGACATTTGACCGGCAAGGGTGTTTTCTCTCCAGTGCTTGGAGATCCTTAAACAAAATGCTCTTTGTGATGGTAAGCTCTAATTAGATATGTGGGTGGAAATTAGCGTTCTGCAAGTACACCACGTTTAAGGCAGAGGCACCGTGTTTTTACTACCTGAGGCCACCCTGGTCCTGTGCCATAGCTCCAAGTCACTGCTTCTACAGAGCTGTTGGTCTGAAGCTGCAGGTTCCTCAAAGAAAATAACTCGGTATTGAGCTCTGAAACCAGGAAGCTTTTTATAGCTAAAACTGGGCTGCACAGTTTTCTCACAGACAAGTCAGGCATTGCTCAAGGATGACTATAACAGTTCACTTTTCATTGGGAAGGGTGCATTTTTCCAACCTTCGTAACCATCATTTCAATTGTACTCGCATCTTAAAACAAAGCACCAAAACTTTTGAATGGATCCCCGGAGTCATGGTAGATCCTCCGCATTTTTCCAACCTTCGTAACCATCATTTCAATTGTACCCGCATCTTAAAACAAAGCACCAAAACTTTTGAATGGATCCCCGGAGTCATGGTAGATCCTCCATTTTGGATCAGATCCTTCAGTCATAGGAATCCTGTAGCCACACACCTTTCCCATTCCAGCCACCTTTTCTATAGAAAATGCATCCTCCTCCTGGGGACTACATAAGGGCTGCAACATGTCCCGTTTAACATTTTATTTGATTATTGCATTTGTTTTTGTATACCGAAAAACTCCCCCAAGGATCAATTCTGGCTTCCTGGGATCCTCCCCCATCCCCCCGCACTTGGCTTTGAGTTTTCCTTACGCGTCTCTTACATCCACCCCTTAAAGGAGGTAATTTCCAGACCATGTGCAGGACGGAACATTTCCAACGAGCATTCGCTCCCACCCCTCCCCGCCCCCCGCCCGGGATTCCCTTTTCGCGAGTGACGACAGAAAGCGGGTCCCCGGCTGCTTTTTTCTCCTCTTCCACGCTCGCGGCCGCACACGGTTCCGCGTGCATCCCCCGGCGACCGCGTGTCCCCGCCAGCCGGCTGGGTTCGTCTGGGGATGAAGTCATCCCCGTCCCGAGGGTGCGTGTCACCTCCGTCAGCCTGGACCGCACGCTGGGACTCCTCGCGAAGCCCCGGAGCGCGGCGAACAATGACGACTGTAGTTTCCATGCCCCGTCCCCTCCCCCGGGCCCCGGAGGGTCGCGAGCAGGCAGCAGCGC
>NW_007726476.1:47687-66143 GCF_000696425.1 Galeopterus variegatus
TGGCTGCCGGGAAAGCCTCGGCGCGGCCGGCACCATGAGGTGAGGGGCGCGCGGGCGGGGGCCGGGCCGGCCATTGTGCCGCGGGAGCCGCGACCCCCGCCGTCCCCGGAGCCCGCATTCCCTCTCCCGGTCCCGCGCGTCGCCCCGGTCTCCGGCGTCTTCCTCCCCTGTCCCCCTTTTGTCCCTTCTCATCTCGCTTGCTTTCTTGTCACCCTCGCCGGCGCTTCTGAGGGTGGTTGGGGGGGGTCTCGCCCCGCCGTCCCCCCGTTTTCCCCCTGATGCTCTTCTCTCTCCCAGGATGTCCCTTCCCAAATGTAATGGGCGCCGGGCTCCCCCCGGGCCCCCCAGCCCTGGCAGGAACAACCCCGGGAGGTGGGGAGGGGTTCGACCATCGAAGCGTTCGCGTTGCTGGGAAACAGGTATTTTTCCGTGTAGACGTACAAATTTCATGCGCTTTTCGTGCACAACTCTCGTGTTTCATTTAAAAAGGAAGAAAAGTTTGAAAGGTCTGAAATCTCTGCGGGAAATCAAGTGTCTCGGGTAGGGGTCGGTGAAGGTGCTGTGAAAGGTGACATTTCACGGGCGGGGGGAAGGGAAGGAATTTCTTGGGTCTCCACTGGGGCGGGCAGTCGAGGCTGGGATCAGTAAGTTGTTTGGGGTGTGCAAGCGGGGGCGGGGGGTTTGTTTGGAAAACCCTTTGCTCTCCTTCCTCTGTACCAGCCTGTGTTGCATTGCAGCAGCGGCTTTTTCCCTTTCCTCTATCATCAGTAAAACAGAAGCTCAATTATGTTTTCAGCCCCAAAGGAAAAGAATTGAACGTACTGGCGTAAAGTATTTTTTTTTAATTGATACGATAAAACATATGCTGTGATATTTTTCTTTTTTGTTTCTCCAATTGTGTAGGAGAAAAAAATCATGATGTGGTGTGTCATTCATTGGAGATTTTTTTCCCCCCAGTCTTCCCTAAGCCTGTTTTGTGTCCATAACCTTGGTCTTTTCGGATTGGTGCAGGACTTCGTGAGAAATGGGACTTGGTAGACTGAAGGTTGATCCATTCTGCGTTATCATCCTTAAAGGCCTTCCTTTTTGGTTAAACAATTGTGGATAAAGTAAATTACTCCATTTCTCTCTCCTGGAAGAGATAGTCTTACAGTTCATTTGGATTTGAATCTCCTTTGTGTTAAAGATTAATGGCCAACCGTTGCCAAGACCTTTATAATGTAATACAATGAGACTTGAATGATAAAATCTATAAATTCTGTCCCTTTGGCAAGAAAATGTCATGTCATTGGAATTCTTTCTCAATTTAAGTAGTTTCCATTTTAAACTTTAGTTTTCTTTTTTTTTTTTTTTTGTTAAGGCTGAATATGTTCCTATTTTGCTTTTTTAACATTTTTTTGATATCGCTGTGTTGTATTTTCATTTAAGCTTACTTTGAATTTAAACTGTTTCTTTGATTCCAAGTTACAGACCTTTATTTATACTGGCCTTAAAAAATGTGTTTAATCCTGAGTGTCTCTAAGTGACTGACCCCTTTTCCTTGGTTATTTCACACAAGTTATTTTTAAATGTAATGGATCAGTTTAAAAAGTAATTATGGCATACAAACCAAAAACCATAATTAATCTTTGTAAAATACAGCTTGAAAAACTTCAGTCATATGTGTAAGCATGGTTTGTTCGTTTTTAAAATCAAGTTACTGATGTCCTTGAAAACTCAGGAACTATAATCGAATATATATAATATTGTGTCTTGTAATACTACTTATTGTTGATATCTGCTTTAGAGATTTAATGCGGTAGGGGTCTTGCAGATCAGAACTAATCAGTTTTTTCAAGTTTTGATTGAGTTTATGTTAAAATTGAGAAATGTAAAACAGTGAAAGTGGATTATCTTAAAATTAAAACTACCGTAAAGTTGTCTAATTCAGAGGCTGTGAACCAAAAAAAAAAAAAAAAGTTAAAAGATTCGGGTATTCAGTAGTTTAATCACTATCATGTATAGTTGTTAGTCTGTCGCAGATAAATTATGTATTCACTTAAAAGTTCTTTTTCTAATAAAATAACTTTTTAAAAGCTCTCTTTTTGCTCTATTATTAAGTTTAGATAGGGAGGAATCACTGATTTACAGTAGGGTAAATATGGAACATGGTACACACACAGGTCTGAAAAGTTTGCTTAAGTAGTCTACAGTAATTCTTTATAGGCTAGTTTTGAATAATTTAAGAGTAGAAAAGAGGATCGGCTTTTCACTTTGGAAGGCATTGGATTATTTGGTAGGTGGTTTGTGCAGCTTGGGCAGGCACATTTCTTAGATACCTGTAAAAAGTAGGATGGTCTGGTATGGAGGTAAAAAAGCTTTTTGCTGCTTGTAAGTCTTTGAGATATTTTGGTGCTTAAGAAAGGGCGTTTCAGGTTGTATTAATATTGGCTTAGTCTCTATGATGCTTTCAAGTACTGTAAGACATAAATGTTAACCTTGTAAGTCAAGTTTTTTTTAGTTAATATTAAGGGGTAGTTTTGATGTTTCAAAGGCTGTCTAGAAATAGGAATGCTTGGGCAAGAATTTCATATTGGTCGGAATTCTGAAAAGAGGGTATGATGATATGTTACGGTGTAAGTATTTATGATGAGATCTCTCAGATGACTTTAATTTTAGGAATAGCAGGCTCACTTTGATATAATGGAATCTTACACAGAAGGGAACTGAATGATACTTAACGTCTTGAAAAACAGTCATAAGACATTCCACACATGTAAAATGCTGTATATATGTTTATTTAATATTTTGTTTAAAGATAAGGATTAAAAAAGTAGAAAAAGAATATTACTTATACAAGACTGTGGAAGGAGACCAAAAAAAAAAAAAAAAAAAAAAAAAAAAAAAAAAAAAAGGTACTTTTAGTGTCCCATCCGACTTTTTGGTTTTATTCTTATTTCTAATTTATGTAAAGTTTCAGAAGTATAAGATGCTTTGTGATTGAGGTATATACACATACACACTTAATATAGTGTATGCCTTTAATGATTGTATTTTTAAAATTAGTTGTTTAGTTACTGAAGTTTTTTTTTTTTTTTTTTTTTTTTTTTAACAGAAAGAGAATCTTGTCTGATCTAAAATAGTTACCTGTAGCCTCATGGCTGGGAAGAGCTGAGAAGGTTTTGTATTGACATTATTTGGTCCATATTAAATAGTCCAGACTTCCATGAGCAACTGTGACTTTCTCATATAGGAAGGTGTAATAGGGTTGTGAAGATTTGGCCAAGCCACTTACTAGCTGGGTGACCTTGTGCTAGTCACATTATTTCACTGATGTACTGTATTTTAAAGCAAATATGTAAAAATCGGGATAATTCTTTTTTGGGTAGTGAGGATCACGTGATAATAGAAGAGAAGGTGCTTTTTGTATATTTTGTAGGTGTTATAGAAGTATTTTACTCCTCTTGTTTAGAGACCTAGTTTTATTTCAGGCTAGTTGGGTAAAACTTTTGGGCAGTTTGCTTCTTCTCTGGACCTTATGTTTAGTTCAAGGATGTCAACTAGGTTACATTTTGCTTCTGTGCTAAAATTGGTAGTGGTTGCTGTGTTGATAAGGTCATTGATACATTTCTGGGCTTGGTGAGAAAGAGTGCCGTGATTCATTTGTAATGTTTGGTTGGTCCTAGATAGTGGCATTGATGAGTGATTCCTGGAGTGCTACTTATTTAACCATTTGTGATCTAGTCCAACCTTATTTCATAGATGAGGAAACTGTTCTAGAGGTTTCCTTCCTGTGTGTATTAAGGTCTTTGAAGTACTTCTTGTGATTTTGTTTATTTATGATATTGATAAATTTAACATACGTTTTAGAGTGTGGTACAATTAAGGGTCAGAAGATCCAGGTTTTATATGTTGACCTGTTAATGGAGCAAACTGGTAAAAAAATAGAGATAATCCTATTATTTCACAGGATTATTGTGTCCAGTGTGAAGCGAGATATCCATGAAAGGATACAAATAGTAGTCTCTCTGTTCCCATGACTCTTCATTTATACTTGTAGCTGTTGGATGTGTGACTTTCCCACAGAGGTTTATTTTAGGAGCAGGAGCCAAATTTTCATTTTTTTGAATGTCAGTATTGTAGTTATTTATTAAGTGAATAAATCTTGAATAAGTGTGGTTAGTAGAGAAAATTTACAAAAGTTTATATAGTATTCAAGGTTTTGGATACCTTGTTAGCCCAGTTGGAATAAGCAGATAAACTAGGCAGGCACCATTTGGCTGGTATAGAAGAAATGACATACTGGATTGATAGCTTTGGTTATTGATCCTACACACAGCTTAAAACAGGGGTGATATATAACTTGTAAAACACCCAGTCTTTATCATGAGTATAAGACAGATATGGAAAAATGTGATTTCAATTTTTAAGCTTTTGTGGGGGACTAACAGGATACTTAAATCCTTCCTGTGCCAACCTACAGTTGTCTTTTCCTCTTTTTTATTTTCTCCCTTCTTTTTGAAATTGATTATGAAGTTTTCAGAGTAGAAGCTGGAAGGAAATTCCTTGTCAGACTTTCTGGGAAGTAGTCTCTAACTTTATTCCCCCTCCTGCAGCTTTTACTGTGTGTTCCTATGCACTCTGCATATTTTTTGCTATTGTGTTTATTACACTGTCTTTTAATTATCTGCATCTGTTTGTCCCTCTTCATTGTAAGCTCCTTGAAGGCAGGGACTGCATTTTTATATTCACTGTACCAGCAAAATACTTGGCAAACAGTGGGTGGGGGCCCACATATGTGTTTGACTTTGTGGTGTTTAAATCTATTCATTAACAATAACAGTCACTGTTTTTGGAGTACCTGTGATTTTCTAGAAGCTATATTGGGCACTGTAAGGTATAATATGGTGTTTGGCAGGTACTAAATGTTAATAAAATTATTTAATTAACAAATAAACAAAACCCAGCATCCTGACCACAAGAATAGGTGTAGAATTTGTTTATCACTCCTACAGGAAGCTCATAAGTGGCCAGAGAGAGACTCAGGTTTGTTTAACTCCAAAGCCATTTGGGAGGATACCATGTTTTCTTGACATCATTATTATATCCTGAACTAATAAGAAGGGCCATCATTCTGTTTGTTTCTTTGATCAAAGAACTCATGAATATTTTTGAGCAGTAAGCTTGTGTATCTCTATTGGTTTAGATGTTTTCTACTCCATTTAATGCTTGCTTTGCTTTCTTATCAGTGCTTGAAATACTAATAGCTGGATATTTCATGATATTCATGAAGGAAGATGTATTAGTCAGCTCGGCTTGCCATAACAAAATACTACAGAGTGGGTGGCTTAAACAACAGAAATTTATTTTCTCGCAGTTCTGGAGGCTGGAAGTCCAAGATCAGGTTGCTAGCATGGTCAGGTTCTGGTGAGGGCTCTCTTCCTGGCTTGCCAGAGACTGCCTTTTCTTTGTGTCCTCACTAAGTGGGGGGAGTGGATGGGGGTGGGAGTGGGAAGCTGGGGATGGGATTTCTCTCACTTCTTATAAGGCAACTGGTCCTATTGGATTAGGGCTCCTTCCTTATGACCTCTTTAACCTTTATTACTTTCTAAAAGCTCTATCTCCAAATACAGTCACCTTGGGGATTAGGGCATCAACATATACATTTTGGCAGGGCATAATTCAGTCCATAGCAGAAGATATCTACTTTTTTTTTTTTTTTGTTAGTACATACATCTTTGGAATAAGGTAATCTGTGATTCTTAAGTGAATGATAGATAGGTTTTGTTTTCAGTAATTTTAATGTAGAAATCATTTACTAAAGAAGATAAATTGGCAGGGGGTTGATTTATGCAAGAGACCTTATATTTTCTCGAAATATCTTTACATGGGAAGCTTCTGTTTTACAGAGATTCTTATAAATTTAATTAACATGAAATTTCCCCGAAGAATCATGAAGCAATGTACTTCTATAAGTGCAGAGGTTGCACAGTGTGGAGTAAAAAGTACAGGCTTCAAAGTCAATTGGGTTTGAGTTCTAGTTTTGATGTTTATTAACTAATTGATTTTTGAGTAGGTTACAATCTTTTCTTGAGATTTCAATTTCTTCTCTGAATTGGAGATAATTTCTGCATTCAAAGTTGTTGGGAATATTAAGTAAAATCCTGGTACAACATTTGTCACACAAAATGGGCTTGATAAGAGTAAACCCCCTATTTCTGTGAAAGTCTGACATCTCTTAAGTTTATGTTAAGAATGTGAAAAATCATGTAAAATGGTGCAGCTAGTTTAGAAAACAATTTGGCAATTCTTCAGAAAGTTAAACGTAGAGTTATCATATGACCCAGCAATTTCACTCCTAGGTATATACACAAGATAAATGAAAACATACTTCCACACTAAAATTTGTACACAAATGTACATTAGCAGCATTCATTATTCATAGTAGCCCAAAAGTGGAAACCCAAATGTCCCTCAGCTGATGAATGGATAGTGGAAATATGGTATATCCATAAAATGGTATGACGTGTGACCATCAAAAGGAATGAAGTAATGATATGTGCCACAGCAGGAATGGAAGGACAGGAGATTGAGGGGGACCTCTAAAGCACGAATGGTACGTTATTCTAAGTGAAGGGAGCCAGACAGAAAAGGCCATATATCATATGATTCCTTTTATGTGAAATGGCAGATGCGTAGAGACAAAAAGTAGATTGGTAGTTGCCAGGGATGAGGGAGGAATGGGAAGTGACTACTTTTAAGGCTATGTATGGGCTTGCTTTCTGGGTGATGAAAATGTTTTGGAATTAGGCAGTGGTGATATTTGCACAACCTTGTGATTATACTAAAAACCCTTGAATTTCACACTTTATTTTTTTATTACTGTTTTTGGCAGCTGGCTGGTGGAGGGAGCTAACCCCAGACCTTGGTGTTCTCAGCACTACACTCTAACCAACGGGGCTAACCAGCCAGAATTTTACACTTTAAAAATGATGAATTTTATTTATTTATTTATTATTATTATTATTATTTTTTTTTTAAAAAGATGACAGTAAGGGGGATCTTAACCCTTGACTTGGTGTTGTCAGCACCACGCTCATGAGTGAACCGGCCATCCCTATATGGGATCCGAACCCAGGGCCTTGGTGTTAGCAGCACCGCACTCTCCCGAGTGAGCTACTGGCCGGCCCAAAAATGATGAGTTTTATGGCATGTGATTTATATCTCAGTTACCCTCCCCACTATCCTTGGATTATTATTTTTTCTTATTCAAGACAGAGCCACTGGGCTTTTCTCTATAGGGAACCCCGCAGGTGGGAGTGCTGAAGTGGAAACCTTGATAGTGGTGCCTTTCAGAGGCCTCAAGAAGTTCTGGAGCTAAATCTTCAGGTTAACGTAGAAGCCATCTCTCTGTAGTCCTGTTGTAGGTAAGGGTGACTAAGGTCACTGATAAAATGTGATGAAGCAAATTTGTTGGAATCTTCAGAAAACTTTAATCTGTATGGTGATTTTCCTGGGTCTGTTTATAATAGTCTCAAAAACCCCAAAGAGTTTTGTCTTTGGGAAGTGAGGTAGTCATGATGACATCTTTAAATGAACTAAGTACTTTCTAGTGGTAAAGGCCTTCTAGAACATCTGGTCTTGGTAGCAGTACATCTGATGATAATGAAATCAGAATGACTACCTTTAACTGTGCTTTAGAGGTCCTCATCTCTTGTCATTTTTGGTGGCTGTGTTATATTTGTCCGCAGGTGGGAGTGCTGAAGTGGAAACCTTGATAGTGGTGCCTTTCAGAGGCCTCAAGAAGTTCTGGAGCTAAATCTTCTGGTTAACGTAGAAGCCATCTCTCTGTAGTCCTGTTGTAGGTAAGGGTGACTAAGGTCACTGATAAAATGTGATGAAGCAAATTTGTTGGAATCTTCAGAAAACTTTAATCTGTATGGTGATTTTCCTGGGTCTGTTTATAATAGTCTCAAAAACCCCAAAGAGTTTTGTCTTTGGGAAGTGAGGTAGTCATGATGACATCTTTAAATGAACTAAGTACTTTCTAGTGGTAAAGGCCTTCTAGAACATCTGGTCTTGGTAGCAGTACATCTGATGATAATGAAATCAGAATGACTACCTTTAACTGTGCTTTAGAGGTCCTCATCTCTTGTCATTTTTGGTGGCTGTGTTATATTTGTCAACTTGGTAGGGGAGAAACTTTATAAAGAACCCAAGAACTTAAGTAAAATAAAACAAATAGCTCTTTCGGTCAAATCTCAAGGGAGGAGTCCATATTGTTTGTTTTACAGTTCAGTGAAGGGATCTTTCTCTGCAGGTTTTATAATTATTAAATATTGGTTATTTGAGTATCTACTTTGTTCCAAATCCTATTAGACTGGTATGGCAGGCAAAGTTGTGACTGTTCAATCTTTAACAATTTAAGATTTGTGAATCTTAAGTTTTCATTTAAAACTTAGTTTTTATTTCATTATAGTCTCCTTAATCTTTGTATTTGCAGTATTTTTAGAAAATAAGGGCCTGCCAGTTAGCTCAGTTGGTTAGAGCATGGTGCTGATAACACCAAGGTCCAGGGTTCAATGCCTGTACCAGCCAGCTGCCAGGAAAAAAAAAAAAAAAAAAAAAAAAACCGATTACTGTTGTCCAAATAAATGTCTGGTCAGTGTTTTTGTTTTTAAATTACTTTTTTTCTTTTCTTTCTGAAACAATTCAGATTTTGCACAGATTTTAGAAGGTATGGAAAGTATAAAGATGTTAAAAACTCAAATCCAAACCATCTAGAATTTTAATATTTTGACGTATAGCTTTATAGACTTTTTGTAATGCATATGCAGCCATAAATGTGCTTGTGTGTATGAGTATGTTTTACATAAAAGTGAGATTGTGTAATTTAAAAATGGAATTATACTATATATATTGTGTATTTTGTACCTGACCCCTTTCCATGTAATTTTTGTCACTAAATACTGATTTAGATAATTTTTAGTGAGTACATAGTATTTCATAGCTTTGGATGGATGACCTTATCTACTTGTTTAATCTCTTAGGGGTGGACTTTTAGATTTGTTTCAATATTTTTAACTATTTTGTAATTGTAAAACAACACTGACATGAATATCTTTGGATATATATCTTTTTGCACATATCTGATTATATTTTAGGATAAGTTTCTGGAAATAAAATCAAGGAATAGTACTTCCTTCTTTAGTTTTTCTGTCTAGTCTGCCTGTGTCCTGCCAGGTCTACTTCCATCTGCTTCTGTCCATCTCACCAGCATTGCTCAAGTCCAGGCCACTGTAGCTCTCTCTTGAACAATTAGTGTTTTTTCACTTCCAGTCTCCCCCATTTTCTATGCATCACTCAGAGTGGTCTTCAAGTGGAAATGAGATACTGTTATTCCTTTCCTAAAGCCTTTAATGGCATCTTATTCTAATAATAAAACTAAAATTATTAAGGTCTTGTGTGATCTGGTTCTGTATTCCTGGTTCCCAGCACAGGCCTCTGTGAGTGTGCAAATAAGTATTTGAGTGAATAATAAATAAAATTGCCAGACTAAGGGAAATTTTATCAGTTTTTGATACATATTACCGAATTAGCAACACTACAGGAGAGTTCTAGTTTCTCCACATTCACTCAGGGCATTATCAACTATTTTAATCTTTGCCAGTCTGATAGGCAAAAGGTGTTATCTCATTATTTGAATTTGTATTTCTTTGATTACTAGTAGGGATGAACATCTCTTCATGTGTTTATTGGACATCTCTATTTTTGTTTGAATTGTCTGGTCATGTGCCTTGGGCTGTATAGTCTTTCTTGTAATGATTTATAATATCTTAAGGATATTAATCCTTCCTTTATAGTGCATGTATATTATATCAGTTACCTACTGCAGGTGGTTTGGTTACAAACCACCTCACAGCCTAGTAAAACATGGATGGGTTGGCTGGTCTCATCTGGACTCACTCATGTGTTTTCATTCACTTGGCTGGGTTCATCTGGCTGTATGTTATGTGTTGCCCCTTGCACCTCCTCACTTAGCATTAGTAGCCTTCTGTGAGAGCATGCCCCAGAATGTCAGCTCTTACCAAACCTCTGCTTGCATCCTGGTTGTTTATGTCTCCTTGGCCAAAGCAAGTCACATGGTCAAGCCCAGAGTAGTGTGGGAGGAGAGGACACAAGGACAGGTAAAAAGGTGTGTGGATTATTAGAGGCCATGATGTAAAATCCATTACATGTTCTTCTAAATTTGTTATTTGTTTTTAAATTTTATTTGTTTTGGTATAGAAGTTTTAAAATTTCTTGTTAAATCCTTCAGTCTTGGTAAAGTTTCTTGGTATAGTTTCTGCCTTTGGTGTCATGCCTTCCACAACCTAAAGTTATACACATATTCACCTACATTTTCTTCTACAACTTTTTTTTTTTTCCTTTTTGTCTTTTTTCGTGTCCGGCAACTGATCGCAACCCTCGGTGTTGCGCTCACAACCGGTCTGTATGTGGGGTCTGTATGTGGGATCCAGACCCTTGGCGGGAGCCGCTGCGCTCCCAAGGGGCACACTGTAGCAGTGCGCCACCTGGCCAGCCCTTCTACAACTTTTATGGTATCGTTTATGTTTAAATTTAGGCCACCAAAAAAATGAAAGAAAAAAAAATTTAGGCCACCTGAAATTTGGTGTAAGATAGGAGGTTAGTATCTAACTAAATGTCAAATATTTAGTCATTTGTCAGCATCATTTGTTGAATATTCATCCTTTTCCACTGATTTGAAATGCCATATTCGTTGTATACTGAATTACCAAATGGTTCTGTTTTTGGACTAATTATCTAATTCTATGCTAGTACCTCACTTTTATTTACTCTAACTGTATATTTTAAAATCTAATAAGGGACGTTACTATTTATTTTCTTCAAAACTTGATTCTGTTTAATATATTCTCTCAGGTTAGTTTTAGAATCATTTTATGAATTAAAAACAATAAAAATGAAATAAAAAATAAAAATTACACCCCCCCAAACCCGTTTGGGTTTACTTAGAATTGTGTTAAATTAATGGGCTAATATAGGTAGGGGAGGGAATTGGCCCTTTGATAATACTGAGTTTTCCATTCTTTTGTCTTCCATATATTCATGTTTTTATTTCATCTTTAGTAAAAGTGCGGCAACACTTTAGTTTCTAGTTTAATAGTTTGGACATGGTACCTTTAATTAAAACAGTTTTTGTATGCTTAGAAATTTAATGCATACTCTTTAATATGTAAAAATAATATATATATATATATATGTAAAAGCATATATAAACAACTTTTAGCTTGTTTTGTCACAAGTACATCTGTTCCTATTTTTCTTTGTCTTAATTTTATTTAAAATGTATGTATTTAGGGCCAGCCCGGTGGCAGTGTGCCATTTGGGAGCGGTGCTCCCGCTGAGGGTTCGGATCCCATGTGGAGACCAGTTCCGCTCAGCGCGGTGCGGGCGCGACACCGAGGGTAGCCCTGCTACTGGTCAGTAAAAAAAGACAAAAAGGAAAAAAAAATGTATGTATTTAAAGCATAAAGCTTGTGTTTTTCTTTTTTCTTTTTTTTTTTTTTGTCCTTTTTGAGACTGGCCGCACTGCGCTCAGCCAGTGAGCACTGGGAGCATTGCGAGTGAACTGGTCATCCCTATATAGGATCCGAACCCGTGGCGGGAGCGCCACTGCGCTCCCAGCGCCGAGTGCGCCACGGGCTCAGCCCATAAAGCTTGTGTTTTTAAAAAGGTTTTTCCTCTGCTAAGTAACTTAATTCTAGTGTTGGCATTTATACTCCTCAGTTTTCTTAGTTTTAAAAAACACAACAGTTAACAGTTATTGAGCACTTACTGTCTGGAAAATTTACATATTAGCTCATTTAATACTCCTCTAACAACTTATAAGATAGGAACTGTTGTTATCCCCATTTTTTAGACAAGGAAACTGAGGCACAGAGTTAAGTGACTTGCTAGGGGTCACCCAGCTAGTAAACAGTGGAACTGAGATTCTCTCTCAGGCAGTCTGGTTCCAGAGCCCATGGTTTTAACAATTAAGCTCTTGGGCCTTTCTGTAATACAGTAATAGTTAACTTTTATGAACTGAGGGCTAAAAGTACTTAAATTTTTTAAATGTTGATGTGTGAGTGAATAATTTATTTTTCCTTGTGATTTCACCATATAAGCGGTGTTTACTTTCTGAAAATAATTGGTCCAAGAACAAGGGCATATAGAATGAATTGACCTAGAACATTTCAGAGATAATAGTACATAGCAGGGGTGGGGAGAAAAGGCTTTATTTGGGTTTAATCTTGAATAATGAAACAAAATTATGAAAACATGTTATAGTTAGAATGGAAGAAGAATGAATCAAGTGTTGGTTGCTTTAAAAGTGTTTGCGTAATTTTTATGACAAAATTGCAAGGTAGCACGAAAGTATATATTCTTCATATTATGATGGACTTTTCCAGTATGATCATAAAGAAAGTCATTTTCATCAGAATATTTGAGGGCTTCATTACTTTTCCTAGGGGCTTTACTTTGATTTTTCAGATCATTTTCTTTTAACCTCTTAGTAAACTTATCTTTGTTAGCTCCAAGCTTGCTCCAATCATTACCTGATTATATCTGTTAAAATGCTTTCAGCTGCCAGTAACAAACATACAAAGTGCTTACACATTAAGAAAATTTATTTCCTGGAATTGGTAGTTGAGATGCAGGGCAGGCTGCACGCACACTACACTACACTGACGAGTGGCTCCCGGGTATGTTTTGCTGTCTTTGGTATTTGCTTCATCTTCACATAGGCTGTAGGATTTCCACTCAGACTCAGTAATTCTTGGAGGAAGTAGGACCATCACTTCTTGTGTGCCCTTTTCTTAAACTCTCTTGAGGTATAATTTACATACAGCTAAATGCATAAATCATAAGTATTCATGCAGCTTGGTGAATTTTTACTATATATACACACCTGTGTATACAAACCTGTGTAGCCACCAACCAGGTCAGGATACAAAACGTACTTATCACCCTTTTGAGGTCCCTCATGCTCCTTCCTAGTTAGTATCTCTCTCAAATCTTCATTTTTCCCAGTGGCATTGCCATTGGTTGGAAACAGTTTTCATCAATTTTCAGTGACTTCACGAAGGCCTGCATTTTTTGGAAAGTTTGTTGCTTTCACTTTGTAGATGATTTGCGTTGTGTTGCTTTGTCAATCCCTGGGAGACTGACAGTGCAAGGGTGAAATGGGCCGATATAGAGGCTAATGCTGCCTTGGGAGAGTTGTTTGATGGGAACCAATTTCATAAATGGTTAGTTTATTAGTGGATATTTTTGTGTTAGAATTATTCTTGTTTCCTTTGCAACTTCTAGGAGTCTGACTGAACTTTCATATTAAGACCCTCTACCTATTTTGTCTCATATTACATTTTTGTATATATAGTCATGTGCTGCAGAATTGTATAAACAATGATGTTTCTGTCAATGAGGGTCTGCATATACAATGGAGGTCCTGTAAGGGTATAATGCCTATACCGTATAGCTTAGTGTATAGTAGGCTATCCTCTTAGGTTTATGTAAGTACATTCCATGATGTTCGCACAACAGTGAAATCACCCAATGACACATTTCTTAGAATGTATTCCTGTCACTAAGCAATAAATGACTGTTTTTCTGGATTCTTTAATTTTTTTTACATTTTTTTTTTCCTTTTTGTCTTTTTTCGTGACCGGCAACGGGATTGCAACCCTCGGTGTTACCCCCGCACCTCGCTCAGCCAGTGAGCAGGAACCCGGTCTGTATGTGGGATCCAAACCCTCGGCGGGAGCGCTGCCGCGCTTCCCAAGGTGCGCCACCGGTCCGGCCCTACATTTTTTCCCCTATTATTTTAAATTTTAATTTCTTTGGATTCTGTAATTTATTACATTTGTCTGTTACTCCCCTCCAGTCTGTTATCTATGCAGCAGAGAGATCTTTCTGTGAAATTGAGAAATGATCAGCTCAGCCTCATGTCAAAAATACTTCAATGGCTTCTAGTTGCTCTTAGAATTATGACCAAGCTCTTCTGTATTATGGCCTAAATCTTTCATGATTGTTCTTGCTTTGTGATTCCAAAGTTAGTAGAATATCCCCCAAAAGATCAGTCTTCAAAGATCACTTTTAATATAAATAAAGATGGGCATGGATGTGATCCATTCCCTTATGCTCACAGTTGAGTGGGAAGGAGGCATTAATCAATTTTTAAGAGCTGTGAAGAGCAGTCCATGGTACCATGAGAGTAAGGACTATTTCATATATTTTTGGTTGATTCCTTTCTAAATAATGTCTTTCTCAAAAAATACTTAACAATTTTCTCCAGTATTTATGCCTCTTAGTTACAGCAGATTGCCAGTATTACTTTGTGTTGCTTTAGTAAAGTGCTATTTTGTCCTACTTTAAGGGATAATCCCTTGGAGTGTTATCTTTTTACTTTATATTCCTCTGGATATGGAAGTTTTTCAAGGTATTTTCATTTTGGGGGGAGATAGTCAAGTTTAATAGAATTAGCATTGATTTCTGTTTACTAACTGTGAGACTTTGATTGTCCCAAACTTCAGTTTCTTTCTCTGCAAAATGGAATTAGTAGTTTATTGCCTTGTTTTGAGATTTGCCATAATGTATTTAGAGGATTTATGAATTTGGTGTATTCTATTTATTGCTTTCTTCTAGAGTTCAAGCTCCTGAATGTTCTTTTGCCTTTTTTTCTTTAACTTTTAATATGAGAGTTTGTTTTTGGGCACTCTAAAAATAAGTAGCCTGTTAAATTCTTAGAGTAGCTATATTTTAAAATGATGTTTTAAAACGTGTTCAGATGAACCTTTAAATTAAAAACCAGCCCCTGGAGTGTAGAACAGTTATTGCCATTTGGAACTAGGCTCCCCCCCACCCCCCATATCTCACTCTACCTTGCCTTTATAATGCTTGGTCCTTACATGGTAGTAAACTTCCTCCTCAAAAAGAAAAAGAAAAAGAAAAAAAATCTTTCACCTGCATCCTGTGGCACACAGATGAGATGTCTCAACCTGGCATTCAGGGCCCTTTGAAAAACAGTCCAGCTGTGCCTTTCAGTGCTCCCCACTTGAGTTCTTTTTAGGGAATTTTGGTCTCAATACTTTCGTTCTCTTGTCTTCTGGAAGGCTGCCTTCTCTGTGCTTACCTCGGTTCCACTCTTGCTTCAGTTTCCTCTTATAGTTTGTCTTTAACAAACATTCCAGGCTAAGTCTCTCTCCCTTCTTGAACTCATAGCATCTGTTGACCATCCAGTTCATTTGGTACTTGAGATACACATTTTCCCTCAAAAAACGAACATTTCCCCAAACACTTTGTGTTATGGTGGGTACAACCAGAGTCTTCCAGTAACTTTTTATGGATAAATTAAAAAACTGAACTCATAATTGATTTTTTTTTTAAATGCTTTCTCATTTTAATTCTTTAGCTGAGTCATCTGATTTTTTTCATAAAGGTGTTGGGACACCTTTAAACAATATTAACGCAGTACGTTTTGGATAAGTGATAAAGATATTATGGTGTTTAACATTTGGGTAAAAGTTTTAATATGTACTTTAAAGCAAAAAGACAACACATCAAATTTATATTTTGTTTTTAGTTTTCTTACCTGGAAATCTTCTACAAAATAAGTATCCTACTACCCAATCAGTGATCCTGTTTCCCTTAAACAGATTGTTACAGTTCTTTCCATCTGAGACTGTAGAAAGTACTAAAATTAAAAACTAATTCAGTAAGTTTTTAAAAAAATATAAACGTATACTATAGATCTTGGGTACAATTATGAGGTAGGCAGTTTTTTTTGTGACCTCCAAATCGATTCTTCCCCTATTTTCTTAAATACCTATAATTTTCAGTCTGGATTCTCCAGAGAAACAGAACCAGTATTATTTGTTTAAAGGAATTGCATTGGCTCACGTGATTGTGGGAGCTGGTAAGTCCAAAATTTGTAAAGCAGACTGGCAGCCTGGAAACTCAGGGATGAATTGATGTTGCATCTTGAGACTGAAATTTGTAGGACAGGCCTCTAGGCGGAAAGTCAGACAGGATTTCTGTGTTACGGTCTTGAGGCAGAATTCCTTCCATGCCTTTTCTAGCTTCTCTTGTTTGCTGGCAATTCTTGGCATTCCTTGGCTTGTAGATACATCACTTCAGTCTTTTGCTTCTGTGGTCACATGGCTATTTTTTCCATGTGTCTCTGTCTTCACATGGCGTTTTCCTCCTACTCTAAGTATACCAACCTCTACTCCAGGGTGACCTCTTCTTAACTAATTACATCTGCAGTGATTTTGTCTCTAAATAAGGTCACATTCTGAGGTACTGAGGATTAGGACTTCAACATCAGCTCTTGCCTGATTTTCCCATTTGGGTATGGACCACAACTTTGGTCTCATTCATCTCTCACCTTAGCAAGACAGATGACAAAGGGAGACATACATACACACACATTAAAAATTAATATATGCAAAGACTGCACAAGAAAGCTACTAGAACTAATACATGAATTCAGCAAAGTTGCAGTGTACAAGAGCAGCACACAAAAATCGGTTATGTTTCTGTATGCTGGCAATGAACAAACCTAAGAGAAACTAAAAAAGCAATTCCATTTACTGTAGCATCTGAAGGAATATAATACCTAGGAATCAATTTAACCAAGGCAGTGAAATACTTGGACACTGAAAACTACAAAATAATGCTGAAAGAAATTATGGAATACCTGAGTAAATAAAATGACATTTCATGTTCATGAATTGAAAGACAATATTGTTAAGAGGAGAGTACTATCCAAAGTGAGATACAGATACAGTACAGTCCCTCTAAAAACCCCAGTGGTGTTTTTTTGCAAAAACAGGAAAACCAATTCTAAAATTCATATGGAATTTCAAGGGACCTCAACTAGCCAAAACAGTCTTGAAAAAGAACAAAGTTGGAGGAGGTACACTTCCCAATTTCAGAACTTACTACAAAGGTACAGTAATCAAAATAGTGAGGTACTAGCATAAGGACAGAGAGATCTATGAACAGAATTGAGAACTCAGAAGTAAACTCTTAACATATGTAGTCAATAGATTTTTTTTTTTATTTTTATTTTTATTATTATTATTATTATTATTTTTTAAAGATGACCGGTTAGGGGATCTTAACCCTTGACTTGGTGTTGTCAGCACCACGCTCAGCCAATGAGCGAACCGGCCATCCCTATATGGGATCCGAACCCGTGGCCTTGGTGTTATCAGCGCCCGTCAATAGATTTTTTGACAAGGGTGTTAAGACCATTCAGTGGAGGGAAGGATAATTTTTTCATTAATGCTGGGGAAATGGTATTCCCAGGTCTTTAGAAAGAGTTTAGTGTTTTCTCCTTACAACATCAGTACCTACCTCTAATTCAGTTTCTCAACCTTGGCACTATTGACATTTGGGACTAGATAATGTGTTGTGGGGTTGTCAACTGTGTGATGTTTACGAGTATCCCTGGTTGCTACCCATTAGATGCTAGTAGCACACTTTCCAACCTTTCCCCCCCAGTAGTGACAACCAAAATGTCTCCAGACATTGCCAGAAGTTTACAGGGGCCCAAATCGCCCCAGTTGAGAACTGCTTCAATTCTGTAATATCAGGAACTATGGTATAACTTATAAATTTGAAACATGTTAACATATCTAAAATATTTAAATGTCTTATATTTAAATGAAAAGAGGTGTTACTCATGCATTTTCCTACTTTAATTACAAAACGCACATAACTATTTGGTTACTTAGACTTTAATGTGCTTGCCTGGTAATCCAACCACAATTTATGAACAGTGTTTCAAGAAAGAAAAATCATTTTCTAGGGCCAGCCGGTGGCTCAGTTGTGAGAGTGTGGTGCTGACAGCACCAAATCAAGGGTTAAGATCCCCTTACAGGTCATCTTTTTAAAGAAAAAAAAAAAAAAACATTTTCAGTCTGAAATATCGGTTGATATAAGTCCACTTGTAAGTTAGGAACTACCTGAAGATGGGAAAAAATAAAAACCACCCAGCTTTTGAATTTTAACATAAGTGAAATGAAAAAAACTAAAACACTGTCAAAGAAATTGTACTTCAATGTTAGTTCAATGCAAATTTTTAAAAATAACTTGTTTTTTTTTTATTATTTTTATTTTGTCAATATACAATGTAGTTGATTATTGTGTCCCATCACCGAAACCTCCCTCCCTCCTCCCTCTCTCCCCTCCCACCCAGGTGTGTCCCCTCCATTTTCTTGTTGTAAGAACTTCAAAAAAAAAATTGTGGTTGTTATATCTTCCTCCCCCCCCCATTTTTTTTTTTTTGTTGTTGTTTGTTTTTGTGTGTGTGTGTGAGAGTGTGTGTGTGTGTGTGTGTGTATGTATGTGTGTGAATTGATTCATTCACCTTTAGCTCCCTCCAATAAGTGAAAACATGTGGTATTT